>NC_041004.1:34557270-34868832 GCF_004193775.1 Glycine soja
AATAGTAAGTATAAAAGTTTAATAAAAGTGATTAAATAATATACATAAAAAATAAGAGTAATTGAATAATTTGTATCCATAAGTACAAATTTGTTTGTCATGTCAATTCCCTATAGCTATTAATGTCAATTTAATAATTTATATAATGAGAAAATATTTTATTTCTTATAATGGAATAATCAATATTTATATTAAAAATTCAACAATATTATTAGCATAAAAAATTTATATGAATATTAAATGGATTCATATTCAGTTGGATAAGATGACTATAATTATATGCGATAAAATGTAAAAAAATAAAACTCTATCCAACTAATTAAAATACAATATAAATCACCACCATATATGTGCTTGATTCGATCCATGGTCCCTTGAATTGAGAGATGGGGTATTGCCACTGCATCAACCAATGTCCAATAGTCAAAGACAAAAAGATTAAGTAAATATTTTAATTATTTATCTTATATATATCGGATAGTATGAGTCAATTAGTGACTCATTGAATTGACTTCACTAGTTCGTCCGTTTAAATTTTAAAATTATGATATCACATTTATTCTTATTAATGATTTGGATACTTCAATGATAAATTGCCTAGAAGTATAGAGCAAAAAAAATTATTTTAGATATAATAATATTAAATTCAAACATCCTTCGACCTAATATATAATTAAAAATTAAAAATATTTTTTTAAAATAATTAAAATTGTACTTTTAATTGAAAGAATAAAAAAATATTATAATAAACGTACCTACATGTTTGCTCATTGTTATTTCTCATGATATTTTGTTTCTTTTGGACAAATAGTAATTTTGGTACCCGAAAATATAATTTATTGTGAGCTATGTTTATGAAAATATTAAAATTTTAAAAAGGTCCTCAATTTATTTGTTACTTTACTGCTGCCATTTGGTTGTTGAAGTTATTACCCATGCCTATGTGTCATCAAGTGTATACCATTATCACACAGCATAGACATTAACTTTAACAAGAATTTTTTTTAATGATATGATTAAAGTGAGAAATAAATTATACTTTTATAAATAAAAATAAAATTTCAAACATTTAAGGGAATAAAATAAAATAAATATTTTATAATAACTAAACTAAAAAATTACTAATTTTAGATGAAGTAAAAATATTTTGAAGTCAAATATATGTGTAAACATATATGTTTCCCAAATTTAGAAATTATTGTATTTAGTTCCTATAAAATAAGTTTATTTTGGATTTAATCCTATAAAAAGTTCTCTTTAAATTTAATTCCTTCAAAATCTCAAATCATTATTTTTATTTCTAAAATTCATTTGAAAATAGATAGATAAATAACATTTAGTTTATGAATTTAGGTAAAAAAGCTAGTTTATCATTTGAGATAGACTCTCGGAATTCTTAGACGAGTGAAAAGGATAAATTGAAAATAAAAATTTATTAAAAGGATAAATAGTTAATTTTTTTTAAAGTATTTATTAATGTTGATAAATTGGTTTTTGAAAATGAAAAATTTAAATATTATATTTAAATGTATAAAAAATGCAACAAATTAATCATAATTTAATGATAAATTAATCCTTAAAATTTTATAGTTAATATAAAATTGATTATAAAAAATTAAATTTATTATAAAATTAAATCTTAAACTTAAAAGTAAAATGATCTTACATGACCAATTTATTATATTTTTACGGTTCAAATCCCAAAAATTTTAAAGTGATTTTATTCGATGGTATTATTAGGCTGACAAATGTCCCCTTTTTATTGGTTCGGCTGTTTATGCTGAACAAAGAATAGAAGAGAGAAGTGAGACGCTGAGAGTGTGAAGTGCAGAGGGAAAAGCAAAAGGATGATGATGCAGAGCAAAAGGGCAGGGTGGTGGTTGCTCAGAAAGGCAAAGGCAAAGCTGAGTCTTAACACTGACCGAAACCTCTCTTCTTCTCAACACCTCATTCTCGACAACCCCAATCTCAATCAGGTCGCTCACACTCTTCTCTTCTATTCTTTGTTCAGCATAAACAGCCGAACCAATAAAAAGGGGACATTTGTCAGCCTAATAATACCATCGAATAAAATCACTTTAAAATTTTTGGGATTTGAACCGTAAAAAATATAATAAATTGGTCATGTAAGATCATTTTACTTTTAAGTTTAAGATTTAATTTTATAATAAATTTAATTTTTTATAATCAATTTTATATTAACTATAAAATTTTAAGGATTAATTTATCATAAATTATGATTAATTTGTTGCATTTTTTATACATTTAAATATAATATTTAAATTTTCATTTTCAAAAACCAATTTATCAACATTAATAAATACTTTAAAAAAAAATTAACTATTTATCCTTTTAATAAATTTTTATTTTCAATTTATCCTTTTCACTCGTCTAAGAATTCCGAGAGTCTATCTCAAATGATAAACTAGCTTTTTTACCTAAATCATAAACTAAATGTTATTTATCTATCTATTTTCAAATGAATTTTAGAAATAAAAAATAATGATTTGAGATTTTGAAGGAATTAAATTTAAAGAGAACTTTTTATAGGATTAAATCCAAAATAAACTTATTTTATAGGAACTAAATACAATAATTTCTAAATTTGGGAAACATATATGTTTACACATATATTTGACTTCAAAATATTTTTACTTCATCTAAAATTAGTAATTTTTTAGTTTAGTTATTATAAAATATTTATTTATTTTTATTCCTTAAATGTTTGAAATTTTATTTTTATTTATAAAAGTATAATTTATTTCTCACTTTAATCATATCATTAAAAAAAAATTCTTGTTAAAGTTAATGTCTATGCCTGTGTGATAATGGTATACACTTGATGACACATAGGCATGGGTAATAACTTCAACAACCAAATGGCAGCAGTAAAGTAACAAATAAATGAGGACCTTTTTAAAATTTTAATATTTTCATAAACATAGCTCACAATAAATTATATTTTCGGGTACCAAAATTACTATTTGTCCAAAAGAAAACAAAATATCATGAGAAATAACAATGAGCAAACATGTAGGTACGTTTATTATAATATTTTTTTATTCTTTCAATTAAAAGTACAATTTTAATTATTTTAAAAAAATATTTTTAATTTTTAATTATATATTAGGTCGAAGGATGTTTGAATTTAATATTATTATATCTAAAATAATTTTTTTTGCTCTATACTTCTAGCAATTTATCATTGAAGTATCCAAATCATTAATAAGAATAAATGTGATATCATAATTTTAAAATTTAAACGGACGAACTAGTGAAGTCAATTCAATGAGTCACTAATTGACTCATACTATCCGATATATATAAGATAAATAATTAAAATATTTACTTAATCTTTTTGTCTTTGACTATTGGACATTGGGTTGATGCAGTGGCAATACCCCATCTCTCAATTCAAGGGACCATGGATCGAATCAAGCACATATATGGTGGTGATTTATATTGTATTTTAATTAGTTGGATAGAGTTTTATTTTTTTACATTTTATCGCATATAATTATAGTCATCTTATCCAACTGAATATGAATCCATTTAATATTCAATATAAATTTTTATGCTAATAATATTGTTGAATTTTTAATATAAATATTGATTATTCCATTATAAGAAAATAAAATATTTTCTCATTATATAAATTATTAAATTGACATTAATAGCTATAGGAATTGACATGACAAACAAATTTGTACTTATGGATACAAATTATTCAATTACTCTTATTTTTTATGTATATTATTTAATCACTTTTATTAAACTTTTATACTTACTATTTCTTGTCAATTTTTTCTATTATTTTGAAGAATGGAACTAAAACCTTGAACAAGGTTTTAGGCTCTCTCTCTATCTCTCAAGTCTAGGGATAGTTTTTAGGTGATGGGATATGATTTTCATAAGAAATTTTTTATTGGAATAGGATTTTATATTTGGTTATGACAAGTAGGTTAGTTAAACTTGACTCCTTGAAAATTGTTTTTTTTGTTTTATTTTTGTAACAAAAAAAATAATTATTGGACAAGGACGGCATACATAATCCCCAAAGAGGATTGAGATGGGAGAAAATTTCATACCCGACAAAGATGGGATTAGGATGATTTTCGAGAAGTGAGTACAGGGACGAGGAATTATATACTCATCCATGTCTTGATTCGTTGTGATGTCTAACTGGAAAAAACAATATTCCTAATAAAGAATATTAAATCAAATTAATAGTTTTATTTCTATATAATATTATTTTATTCATAAAATATTATTTAATCTACACTTAATTATAATATTATATCAAATTTTAAATTTAATTAGTTAATGAGTAGGTTATATTTAATAATATTTAGATTAATATTAGATAAATTATTACATTAATAATACATAGATTAAATTCAAATCAAAATATGGAAGTTAACCAATTCTTTCTACAATGTGCTAAATACTATTAAGAAATCAAAAGATTCAAGTTAATTAATATTATAAAAAGTTATATAAAAACCAATAATAATGACAATAAAATCAGAAAAAGGATGTTCTTTTAATCATTTGCGTACAATATCATCCATTGATAACACAAATAAAAATATAACCTTAATGTGACATCAAATTCCATATAAAAAGGGTATTTCAAATAGCAATACCCATTATTAACCTTTCTATTGTATTTTTCAATGTAAATGTCTAGTCTCCTAATCTTTTTAGTGAGCTACATATAAGATCATAAATTATGAAGGTAGAAAAAATAAGATAAAATTTAGATTGTTAGTGTGAAATTTATCTTACGTAGTGTTATAATTACAATTATTGTTACCATTTTTAAGTTTATTGATATTTGAGACCAATAGAAGTAGGCACCATTGAACTAATACAAATACATGTAGGATTAGCTAAAGTAAATAATTTAATTTAGTATTTACTGTATAAACTTTTATCAAGTGAGAGCTTATATTCATAAGCTTGACAGTTAAAAAATAACTTATTTTATAAGTTCATTAAAAAAAACTTATAAGAAGGTCTTAACCTACAAAGTTCTTCCAAGCAACCTTGTAGTCCCAACCTAGAAATATGTCAAAACTCAACATGGTAGAGAACATGTACAAATGATCATACTTACATAATTAAAAATGAAATAGGAAAATAAATTAATTATCACATTAGTTTGAAGTTTGAACTCATTCTATTCAAGTTCAGGTACAACCTTTTTATTTAAAAAACACAATTTTAGTTCTCTTGTTATCGTGTGTGTTAATATAAAAATACCAATAGCAACCATAATGAAGGTAAAATGAAGATTGAGTAAAATAAATGAAGGAATGTGTACCGCATATTCATATATGCATTTTGGTATCACCAACAATGATTGGTTGCTAATTATTTTTAAAATAAAACACATAGAGGCTAATAAGGTAGTTTCTAAGCTTACAATCTACAACAGCATGTTGCTCCAATGCTAAAGCTTAAGCCTTGTAAATTGACACATTTTTAGACATCACATCTTTTTTTTAGACATCACATTTTTACAATCTATAACAACAATGTTGACATCCTTGCAAGTTTCAACAACATTCATAGTAGCAACAACACCTATTGCATTTAAATGTACAAACAATATTATAAGATCATAGAGAAGAAAAAATTATGATGTAGCAATTACATTTGGGTCAACGGTAATTTTAAAAACATGCCTTTGAGAAGTGGAAAAGAAGCATCAATTAATTCCATCTTCACCCCATTTAAAGCCTCTGTTGTTGGTTCAATGTCAAGCATGTGTAGCATCACAGGTTGATTTAGGCCTAACATGGTCCCTCTTGCAATCATTGGAAGAAGTGCATAACCAATTTGTCCTGTTATTGAACCAAATCAAAACTAAAAGGGGCATGTCAATGAACTTAAAGAAGTGATTCTCCAATCAAAGTTTACTATCCCAAATTTCCCATTATTCTTCTTGTGACCATAAAGTTTCACAAATGTTTAATAAGTTTGAATATAATATTAGAATAAGACCAATAAGAAAATAATGCATGTGATGAAAATGAATTAAACATAAAGATTCACTGAAAATGGCAATACACATTTGATTATATTTGTTTCCAAATTATAGACCAAAAACATGTTACAAGTGTAATAGAGCATGATAAACATTTTTTTAAAGGTTGACTAATGTCAACTAAGAGCTCAATGTATCAAATACAAGTCAACAATGGATATGCATGTGTGTTTGTTGCATCATAATACTAAAATACAAGGTTTTAAAAAAAGATTGGCAATCATGATTTCAACTTCTACATCAAGATTTTTGGAATGTTCGCATTTGCAATAATGGTCACATCATGCATATTTGTTTGCAATATCAAGGAACAAGATGAACTTGTGACCACAACCACAATTTAAAACTTTGTTAAGCTATGCAAATACAAGATACATTAAAGGAAATTTGAAAAATAGGAAGGAAGACTAAATTAATCATGTATGCAACACATGTTACCAATGTCGCGATTAGTTTCTTCTCTTCTTTGAGAAGACCAAACATGAAAGAATTGTATAGCCCACAATCTCCCAAGCTAACATTTCACATTCCATTATTGGTTTGTGTTAATATTCAAGGAACACAATCTACTTCATTGTCCATTTATACATGTAACATAATTAAAAAAGTTGAATAATATTTGCACATGTGACATGCCTTTACACCATGACAATCATATACCATAACTAAGTCCACAAAAAATGCAAGTGTAAAAGAATCAATCATCACCACCTTAATGAAAAAAAAAAACACATTTTTTTAAAGATTGATATACAAAATCAGCCTTAAAATATTCTTGTCACATTTTTCTCAGATGAAAAAACGACCAACAATGAATTTAAGTAATAAAATTAGTATTATGCATTGAATTAAAATCAGATTACTAGCGACCCCAGTGACCAACACTTTAACTAGGTTTGTGACCACTATTATCACTAAAAGTGATTCTAGAAAGAAATAAAAATTTAGATTTAAGTGGTAGAAAGAAACTTGGTTATGCATATAAATGACAAAAAGTGAAAGAAAATGAGATAAATAAATGTAGTGAAGGGGAAATGGCAGGAGTTAAGAAATACGATAATTTATGATAGAGATAAACCTAGTGATTATATTATTATTGAAACAATTAGAGGAATATGATGGGAATGCAAAGAAAAAGTCTTTTTTTGCCATGCGATATCCATGCCTTATAGGTCTATTTTTATGGATCTAGATGAGTACTTACATTTTTTAAAAAAAATTCTGTAAAGTGCATTATGGGTTTTTTCTTTTATTTGCAACAAAAGAGATTTGATATTTTCCTCATACTATCTTCATTTCTATATCGCTTTTGGCAAATGAATTTATCTTTGATTGTTTTTCCATTAGAGATTCTGATTTTTTTTGGGGGGGGGGGGGGGATTTAGTCTCTATTTGCCAAAAAAAAATCTAAACACATTTATAGTAGTTTATGGATAAATTAAAATACATATGAGTTTAATTAGGATGTAATGAATTAACAGTGACTTGAGTTTGATTCTTAGATTTCCCTTATTAGTAGACAATTTATCAATTTTTTGTTGAGATTGATATTTTTTTCTAATATTCAAGGAGACGTGTCATCTCGTAATCCAAACTTTTTATGTATAAAAAAAATTATAATGTAATGACAAAATATATTATACTATTATTTAATCATGTATTAGTAATATATGATAAGCATACCATGACCGTGTGTGGCTAAATATCTCTTGGTGGGAGTTGTAAGGTATTCTAAATTCAATTTCATATATTAATTTTCATATAAATAAAAGTTCTATGCTATTTTATATTTCTTGTTGCAGTATTATTTTTCTGTTCTTAATGCTTTTATTTGGCTTCATAACCAACTAGGATGATTTTAGAATTAGTGGTGATTGAGAAATCATGATTTTAATTTGGAAATGAAATTAGGGACCTATTATGTTATGATCTAGGGATGAATTGTAATGTTTTAGCTTGTAAAGAGGCTTGCTTTGTTAATCAAGATTTTATAATTTATTTTCTTAAGAATAAGGAAAAGTTATAAAATCGAGAATTTTCATTTTCAAGGAATTGGAAATGCAAAGAAATAGTATCTCTAGTATAACTAAAATATAATTTTTGGATAGAACTTACTTTTGTTGTCTTGAGATTGAGATTTAGGACTTCATGATTTCTTACATTTTTATAAAATTTTGTTCTTAATTAAATTAAAAGAAAAAGGTTTATTTATATGAAGCCCATCTGTCCCACTTAAGAAGTAGGAAACCAAAAACAGAAAGGCAATCATGTTTTCCAAGTCAAATTGCAAGTTGTATATGACTAGAAACATAATTCTAGAGGTAGTTTAAGTCAAGAGGTAGATACTAGAAGTTATACATGACTTAAGGATCATCAAAAGATGCAACGTTATGACAACAAGTCAAGTAAACTTGTCTATATAGTCAAGACACATACACTAGGAGTTGTATGGTTTATATCATGCAACAATATACTAAAGCACTGCCTTGATGAAGCTGTCGTGATCCAACAAATCAATTCAAATGAGGAGACAACTAAGTCCCACATTAGTAAGGAAACCATGAAGAATAAAAACAATCTCTTACCGTCTACAACAAGAAAAAAGATCAACACCATTCTGCAAAAGACTTACTTTTCTTAAGGAGTAGCAAACTTCATGAATGAGCTAGAAAAAAAGGAGAAGTCATAAGTTCTAAACCAATAACAGGCACCAATGAACAAAATTCAAAATTCAAGCTATATGCAAGTTGTTCCAGCTAAGGAAGGAGGACGAACCAACAGTGTGATAGAGATAAATTACAACATATTTCCTTGGTCTCAAAGCTTCTCAAGATTACGAGTAACATGTCTTTTTGGCCTTAAAGACAAAGTGCAACAATCATCTTCAAGAAAGTATATATAAGGACATTGAAGTTCAGCTGGAGTTCTTTGCTAGAAAGGAATCAATATAGAAAGAACATAGGTCAAAAGTTGTATTGTAATTAAATATATATATCATTAGTTTTCAATACTAGACTTCCTTAGCCTAGACTCTCTTGGTTTGTATAGCCAAATCCATCTAGCCTTAGAGATACTATAAACATCTTTTTAAGGGGAGCTTACTGATGAGTTATTCCCTGTAAGATGTTTTAGGTATATGTCCAAATACTCGTTTAGGATATGGAACCTCAAAAGTGTAATAAGGGGATTACTGGTTTTGAAAGTTAAGAGTGACCACAGGAAGTTGCTTTGGGGTTCAAGTAGCAGTTGTAACTAAGGGTTCAAAGCATGGAAAAACTTTTTGAAAAAAATACTTAGGTAGATAACCTATAAAGGATTAAAGAATACTTAGGTGAAATTTAAATATTCTTTTCGAAAGAATACTCGGGGAACCTTTAGAGACTTAGAGAATACTAAGGTGTAGGAGCCCATGGGGGTTTAGGAAAGAAAGAAAATACTTGGTTGGTGCTTGTGTTAGTGGACAACATACAATTGAAGGGACTAGACGTAGCCCAGGTGGGATGAACTAGGATAAAAGCTTAGCGGATGAGAACTTTAAGAACCAAGACCAATTAAAATTTTGATTAGAGACTAAAAATGAAAACTTGAAATTTTGTCCAAATATCATAGGGTTTGTGATGAGTCTAGTGACACTTTTTCAAGGTGATGGTAGGTAGCATTTGACCATCATCTTGAACAGGGGTAGGACTAGAAATCGGCTCAAGGGAGGCAAGGAAAAAATGTAATTTCATAAATAAATTTTTAAATTTGTACATGCATAAAATATTCAAAAAAAACTTTAATATTATATATATATATATATATATATATATATATTTTTTTTTTTTTATGTGTGTGTGTGTGTGTGTTTGTGTTAGATTATTTTATCTTTGTTCTAAAATTAAAGTATAATCCTTTTTAATTATGTAGATTAAAACTGATCCACTAACCAAAATTAGGTAACTAGTCACTAGTCACTCTCCACTTTCATTAGATAATTTTACCTTTCAACCATTTCTTAAATCTTAAATTTTTATTTTAACTTACATTAACTTTCCACTTCTTTTATATTATTAGTTTTTTTAATTCTATAATTTTTTATTTAATTTATTTAACTTCTATTTTTTATTATTTAAAAAATTTAAAGAAACATAAAGTACCTCGTTTCCCCTAATATATATAATAAAGGTAACATAAAAGAAAAAAATTAGATAGATAAAATAATTTTGAATAATTATATCTCAAAATGAATAGTTCACTAAATTTATTTATTTTTATATCATATCAAATTATTTATCATACTTATATTTTCTTCTCCATTTTCTCTTCTTAATGCCAACTAACATAATAAATTTATGTATCATTTTTTAGAAATTACTTTGTTAAAATAAATTAAACAATTTTATAAAATCGAGAGTGAAGGAGATATAACATTTCTCAAATGTAAAATGAACCCTCTTAATCACTCACATTGCGGCGTGCAACCATCTGTCACGGCCGCACCACTGACTCAACATGCACCCCTGAAACTGACAAGACGACACAGTGAGCACCACAGGTGATTTCGACAACCTTCTCTGGTGTGTTTAATAGGATTCCGACAATCTACCATCAATATTATTTTATTTTTTTTCATTTTTATCATAAGTATAATATTTATGCAATTATTTCGAAATTCTCACTGATTGAACTGTTTATGTTTTAAACTAACAAATATTAGCCTATTGAATGGTTTTTTTTTTAATCTAAAAATAAGGGCATTGAAGGTGCAAATATTAGGTTTGCAGAAATCAACGAATTGTAAATAACACTGGTGTGGTGGTAGGAAAACGAAAAGCCATTGGATGTAAATATATATATATATATATATATATATATATATATATATATATATATATATATATATAAGAATATTCCTTCATCCTTATATTTGGTTTCAGTTACATTTCTTAGTTCAACTGAATGCTTGTTGTTTCTGATGATAGTATTTTCTTTACAACTTTCCAGGACTTTCTTTTCTGTTCAAATATCGATGAGACCATGAAACACTTCCAAAAGAAATTAACAGAACTGGAAGTGGAAGCTGAACATCTTCTTTTAGCCCGACATCTAGTAATTCAAATTGATTGTGATTAGTGCTTTTACATAGACTTGGAAACTAAATAAGTAATCAAATTCATTGAAAAAGAGTAAATTCTAGCTTCTATTGCTACATTGAGGACAATAACTTGGTGCCTTAACTAGAAAGCACATGGTCAAATTTATAATTATTATTTGGTTCAGTTGTAACTTTTTTGCTTGGTTGGTATGAATTAGTATGTGTGTTAGAATGTATTGATGCAGTCAAATATTCTCTTGGGAACATGATAAGGCTGACTTTGAGACACCTTCCTCTCATCTAATATCTTATATCTCCACTTTTCCATTCCTTATAGCTTCTTCTTCCCAATATATTTCTTTTACACCTGTTTTTGTGGTGAAAGTGAAAATATCATGCTCATTACATAAGTGAATGAATATAACAAGAGTCTGTTATGCAGTTCTTCATGTTGATGAAAGAGTTTTGCAGCATATTAATGAAGGAAAAATATAAATTAGTACCGTGAGATTTCTGTCATGTACAACTTAGTCTCTAAACTTTAAAAAGGTGTATTTCGATCCTTATGATTCTCACATGTGCAAAACAGCCCCTGTTAATTTTCCTGTTAAGATTTGATAAACTCGATCACGTGATTAACATTTGACTAGTTTGTTTTCAAAATCACCCCTAATGAAAAATGTAAATTGGCATCTCGAAGTTTGAATCATGTACAACTTAATCTTAATCATATATGACTTTAAAATGGTGTATTTCTTCCTAGTCGCACATGATTCAAACTTTAGGGTGCTAATTTGTATTTTTAGGGGTAATTTTGGAAACAAATTAGTCACATCACATGCTATTCGTGTGACTGAATCTGTCAATTTTGATGGAAAAATCAATAGTTATTCTGCACAAGTTGAAATCCTTAAGGGTTGAAATACACCTTTTTAAAGCTTAGGGATCAAGTCGCACATGACCCAAAATTTCCAAACCTTATGTTAATTTGAATTTTGCCCTTTTAATCGTACAATTTAAGTTTATAAACTTGAATGGACTAAATCTAAACTGATACAACAAATACTAGGGGTCTGCAAGAAGCAAGAGCCACAAGGCCCAAAAGGAAGAGTGGACCACCAACTTGAAGGATTACGCGTAGGAATAGCTAGCAGAATCAAGAGTGCTAGAATAATAAGATTGTAGGTTGTTAGAAAGAATAATATTGTTATGATTTTGTTAGGATAATTGTTGTTTGTCTTTATCCTTTCTGTTAGTGTTGTCTGGAGCTTGTCCCACAGCATTTGGTATTATATATATTGAGGAGGCAGAAATAAAAATCAGAAACTTCCTTTCCTTTTTACCTTCTGGAGGTTTTTCTTGGACCTAGAATTCCAAGGCTTAACATTGGTGCTTTCATTGATCAATGGCTGAAGCAACTCGCTCTAAGTCCACCATGGATCAACTTGAAGATGTCATTGCAAAACTCACCTCTTCCCATCTTTCCATGTCCACCAAAATTGACGATCTCATTCATCGCATGACCCAATTAGAAACAAACCAACACAGCCAACACACCAGCTTCATCCGCTGCCACCCCTCATACTTCCACACCATCGGATTCTCAACATCGTTTGAAGCTCAAAGTTCCTCGCTTCGACAGCTCTGATCCGACTGGGTGGATATCACCCAGTTCTTTGAATATCATTATACCCCGGACCATGAACGTCTCACTATTGCCTCTTTTTACATGGATAGACCAGCCTTAGCTTGGTTCCAGTGGATGTCCAGGAATGCTTAGTTGACTTCTTGGTCTGCCTTGCTTCATGCCCTCAAAGCCCGGTTTGCCCCATCAACTTATGAGGACCCTACGGGACTATTATTCAAGCTCACTCAATGTGCTTCTGTCAATGAGTACTTGTCGGAGTTTGAGTCCCTCACAAATCGGATTATCGGCCTTCCTACGCCATTTTTGCTTAGTTGCTTCGTCTCCAGGCTCAGTCCGAAGATCCATCGCGAGGTACAAGCTTTGCAACTGCTATCATTGATTCAGGCGGCTTCCTTAGCCCGCTTACAGGAGGAAAAATTTCTCGATACACGACGTCCTGACCGTTACAAACCTCCTCCGATCACAATAGGTTCACTAGGCCCACGACCACCACCACCTATTTCTCCAACACCCTTGCTTCCCAACCCACCAAACACCCTTCTCCTTCCATTCTATTCAAACGCCTTTCCCTTGACGAGCTTGCTCTGCGGCAGGAAAAAGGATTATGTTTCAATTGTGATGAAAAATTCACATGTGACCATAAGTGTTCTTCTAGATTGTTCTTGTTAGTCGTGGATGAGGATGAAGCCACTCTAGAAACTTCCCTTGCGACCCTGAACCCGGTTCCACTAGAACCAATTGAAGATCCGTCCTCGGCCCAAATCAACCTTCACTTTTCGATGATATCTTAATTTACAGTCGAACCTTCTCTGATCATTTGTTGCATTTGGAAAGTGCTTTTCAGGTTCTAATGCGTGGCCAATTTTCTCTCAAACTGCCTAAGTGCTCTTTTGCCCAGAATCAGATTAAATACCTTGGTCATTTGGTATCGAAGAAGGGAGTCGAACCGGTGCCAAAAAAAGTGAAGGCTATTCAACAATGGCCACAACCACGAACGATTCGAGCACTACGAGGATTTCTCAAATTGGTAGGATTTTATCGAAGGTTTATCAAGGGGTACGCAACCTTAGCAACTCCACTGACGAAGCTCCTAACTTGTGACCAACTCGTGTGGTCATCTGAAGCTGACCTTGCCTTCCAATCACTCAAAGATGCCATAAGCAATACCCCTGTTCTGGTTTTACCAAACTTCAACATTCCTTTTGTTGTTGAGATAGAAGCTTCAGGTTCAGGAATGGGGGCGGTGTTATCTCAGGATGGTCACCCATCACTTTCTGGTTTTACCAAACTTCAACATTCCTTTTGTTGTTGAGAACTCGCCGCTATCACGGCGGCCGTCAAGAGGTGGCGCCAGTACTTGTTAGGCCACCACTTCATAATCTTAATGAACCACCATAGTCTCAAGGAACTTATGACACAAGTGATTCAAACCCCTGAACAACATTTGTATCTATCACAACTCTTAGGCTACGATTACACGATTCAGTACAGGACAAGCAAATCGAATGTGGTAGCAGACGCTCTGTCACGATCATTTGACAATTTGGTTGGCTCTCTATTTCTCCTATCCATGCCAAACTTCCTTTTCCTAACATAACTTAAAAATGAGTTGTCTTCTAGTGCAGATTTTGTCAACCTTCGTAATGCAATTCAAGTTGACCCAGCAGCTTATCCTGATTACTCTTTGACTCAAGATTTCATTATGCAGAAAGGTTGCATTTGGTTACCACCTGGGCTCCCTTTCATTGCGGCCTTATTAGCCGAATTCCATTAGTCCCCAACTGGAGGTCATATGAGAGTCTGTAAAACTTTGGCTCATTTGAAAGATAACTTCACTTGGAGCACCATTAGGGAGGATACTCGAAAGTTCATTGCTAGCTGCTTGGATTGCCAGCATACCAAGTATGAAACTCAGAAACCAGTTGGATTGCTTTGTCCCTTGCCAGTCCCTAATCGACCCTGGGAGAATTTATCCATGGACTTCATCGTGGGACTTCCTGTTTATCGTGGTCACATAAGCATCCTCATAGTGGTAGACAGGTTCTCGAAGGGGCTTCATTTGGGTATGCTCCACACCCACCACACTGCGCATTCAGTCGTCCTTCTTTTTATGGAGATAGTTGGCAAACTTCATGGCATGCCCAGAAGTATTGTTTCTAATCGAGATCTATTGTTTATCAGTAAGTTTTGGCAGAAATTGTTTTCCTTAAGTGGCACCAAACTTAGGATGAGTTCAGCATATCATCCACAATCGGATGGCCAAACCGAAGTTGCTAATCGTATTGTTGAGCAATATTTACGTGCTTTTTTCCATAGAAGACCTTCGTCTTGGGGGCGTTTCCTATTATGGGCAGAATGGTCCTATAATACATCCTCTTATTCAGCTACATGCATATATGCATTTGAAATTACTTTCGGCTAAAAGCCACCTAATTTTCCTCAGTATATAGCAGGTACTTCTAAAATCGAGGCAGTGGATGAAAAACTTGGTCAACGGAAAGCTGTGTTTGCCTTGTTACGAAGAAAGTTGTTGAATTCACAAGCTCGTATGAAACACATTGCAGACACTCATCGAAGGGAGCGCAAATTTCAAATTGGTGATTGGGTGATGGTGAAGTTGCGCCCTCATCGTCAAGTATTGGCCACTAGGTCATCGTATTCAAAACTAGCTAAGCGTTTTTATGGGCCATTCCAAGTTGAGGATCGAATTGGGAATGTTGCTTATAAATTGAAGCTGCCAGAATAGTCTCGCATACATCTTGTGTTCCATTGTTCAATCCTTAAACCGTATTTTCATGCTTCTTCAGCTTCTCCTAGATCAGTAGAGTTGCCTCCTTCAGCAATGGAAAACCAACCTGTCATTACACCTTTGACCTTCCTTGCAACAAAATGGATTCCTTCTTCTTCTGGGCCAAAGCAAATGGTATTGGTTCAATGGTCGGGTTGCATCCTGATGAAACCTATTGGGAGGAGTGGTCTGAATTGAAAACAACATACAACCTTGAGGACAAGGTGTTGCTTGATGGGCTCGGAAATGATACAGCAAATACTGGGGGTCTGCAAGAAGCAAGAACCACAAGGCCCAAAAGGAAGAGTGGACCACCAGCTTACTTGAAGGATTACGCGTAGGAATAGCTAGTAGAATCAAGAGTGCTAGAATAATAAGATTGTAGGTTGTTAGAAAGAATAATATTGTTATGATTCTGTTAGGATAATTGTTGTTTGTCTTTATCCTTTCTGTTAGTGTTGTCGGGAGCTTGCCCCCTAGCATTTGGTATTATATATAGGAATTACCTTTTCATTGAGGAGGCAGAAATAAAAATTAGAAACTTCCTTTCCTTCTTACCTTCTGGAGGTTTATCTTGTCCTCGAATTCCAAGGCTTAACATAAACCCTGTGAAAACATCTACTTCTACTACAAAAAAACACCAATGTTTCTTAACATTTTAAAATGTGAATATGAACTCCTAAGTAAAGTAATCCATTTTCAAATCATTGTAATGTGTCACAAAACTAGTGTGTTGTGTGTTGTCACCTTTCTTGAAAGATAAGGTTTTTAGGGGGGGATAAGCTGGGGAAGGGGGGAGGAGAGGGACTAAACAAATTACTAAGAATGGCTCTCGTGCATTGTTGCACAAGACTCTTATCTTATGCCCTTCATCTCAAATTATATGTAACCTGGTGTACTTTTCTTATAACTATACTTTGTCCTTATCCCTCCCCCCCTCAATTATATTTAGTATAGTGTCCATCCTGCTATCCACTATCTTACTGCAGTGTTTTTGGGGTCTACTGCCCTGTGTTGCTATCTAGGATTAATAACTAATCAAACACGAACTCAATCAACTCCACATGCTACAAAAAACCAGCCGAAGTGCCAAATGACTTATGGCGTTCAGTTTGGATGCACAAAGTAACTAATTACTTAATCCCAAAGTAATTTCCATATTACTATGACATGTCCTTAACAGCAATCAATTCAATACCAATCAATGAAGAAATTGTTTGTGCGTTATGCCAATAAAGCGTTTTTTTTTTCTACTGGATCTATTTAGTCTTTAATAGATTTTCTATGAAATTAAGTGGATATGCATTTGTTCCTTTTGGTAAAAATACAGCTGGTTGAGAATGATAGATTGAGAAATGGGAATGGGAATAGAGAAGCACTTACTGCATTAAGGAAGAGGGCTTGGACAACCAAGAGCAGTGTTGCATCTCCATTTGAATCAGCTCAAGACTTTTGGTGCAAGAGGTTTGCACCCCCTGTCGCAAACATGACTCTTCTGAGCAGATGTGGATGATGTTTCCAGGAATTGATCTGTTTGCCAGAATTCCATTTCATGCGGCTCATACTATATTGGAAACAGGTGCTTTCATTGCTGCCCATCCGAACCTTTGACCATTAAAAAAAATACTAATGAAAAAAAAGCAAGAAAATGTATTTAGATGTTTACCCATGTTGGTTTTTTTTTTTTCAAGTGCTGGGGCATAATTCTTGCTTAGTTATTGCTTATGGCTTCTGTATTTCTGGGGGCATTCTATGGTTAGTAATGTTTGGGTATAACCCGTAAATCCTACTACTATATTTTCTTCAGTGCAATGGGAATACATGTGAAATAAATCTTTTCCCCCTTGTTATATGTTTTTCATATTGTAGTGGATCTAATGAGAAGTTTCGGGTCTGGGTTATCAACAATTTTGTTATTTGATGTGAGAAACGATGCGATGCAATCATGTCTCACTGGTGCTTTTGACCATTTCTCTTTTCTTGTTCATAAATCTTTTCAAGATGTTTAAATTGCCCGTCATACTATTTATTTGTTCTACCTGATTGTGGTAGGCAATTTCTTTATGTGATTGCAAACCCTGCTACACCGAAATGAATGTAATTTTACCTAAATGTGGCCTTATCTAGAACTAAATCTGAATTGTTGAAATAGGAACTTTCTGATGATTTTTATAATTTATTTTTAATCCTGGAACAAAGAATATGTACATTGTTATTATTATTATTATTTTTATTGGGACAGTCCTCTGTTTGAATATAGCTATGCTATGAGTTCTTATTGAAAAACTAATTTCTGATAACAATTAGTTGATATCTCCTTTTTACTGACCATGTAATTATGTACAGATCAAACACAGCTTGACTTTGAGGCAAAGAGACTACAGAGCGTTGTGAAGGAAAAATCTTACCTTATATCAGAGGCAGGTGTTCTTGCAGACAAGATAAGTCCTGGAGTGCTCAAATCACTTGTAACCTTAAATGACAAGCCAAACTAAGATGCTTTGAGCTTACTTGACTATTTAGTGAGAAACCTTGGGGTGGCAGTATCAACTGGGTGTACAATGGCAGTGTTTTGGGGAAGAGTCTTTCTTGAGGCATTTAGGCTATGAGGCTTATCTAGTCTGTTGCTGTGATTGAGTAAAAAAGTTTCCCAACTTTATACTATGGCTGCTACATTCAATCCTAGAAATGGAACAATTGTTACACATTCAGAGTATGTTTGGTTTTAACTTATTTTAGAGAAATAATCACTTATTTTTACAAACTCTGAGAGATTTTTTTTTTCTTTTTCAAAAATAAGCTATACCAAACTTGGGCCTTATTCTTTAAATGTTATGTGGGCCTTACATTTCCTCTAAACTTACTGAGCCGAATGTACTGTCTTTATTATCTAATGGCATTAAGCCCAACCTCTCCTCCAACCTTCCAACCAAGTAATGAATTTAGAACCAATGGATAATGATGTTCATGCATGGGGGCTTGTGTAGTTATTGCTTGATTTGTGCAATAGTAGTGGTGGTAGTTGGAGTGTGGGAGGACTAACAGGAATTGGGTCAAGCAGAAGGGACTAATTTATTAACATAAAGACAAATTAAGGTTTGAAGTGGTGTTTACATTTAGTTTTCAATTGTACCTGTGACATAATCCCCTCTGAAATTGGATACCTATGGGAAACAAAAAAGGCATAGGGGGTTGTTAAATTCAGCTTGAACCACTCACTGACTTTGATCGGCCAAGACAATCTCGCATTCCGCAACCATGTGTTTTGCACGTTCACATTTCTTTGTGGTCCCCTTATAAGAAAGATCTTCAATATGTAGAACAATTGCATTGAGGGAAAATGTACACATGTTTCACCAAGAAAGATTTTGTTGGACAGTCTGGAAAGGATTGCAATATGACCAAAGAGATTGTGATCTTACAAAGTGTTTCCAGAAAAGTATGGTGTGGTAGAAAAGAGAGGAAAAAAATTAAAGTGTTGGCATAATTCCAACACTTCATGGAAGGACTTGTCACCAATCAAGCAATTGAAGTTTTAGGGTGTGACTGACTTTTCCTATTACTTATTTCCAGGTGAGGTGGTCCAAACCTGTATCTTAGGTTAGGGGTAAAGATATGTGGGGAGCTAAAGTAGTTTGAATGTAAGAACGAGGCATTAACCTTGCTCATCATAAACAGATTTAGGGAATAAATAATGATATATCCTTTTCGTCCACCTTCTCTTATAAACCTTCCTATTACCTTAAAAAAAGTTGTAAGTGAAAAAAAATATGTATTTAATGTCCTCAAAAAAGAAATGTATTTAATATTTGTCGGGGAATTAGTAAGAGGATATTGTAGGATTTAGAATTATATTTTTAGGAAACTCAAAGTGTTCAAGTGCTTATCAAGATTTGTGTTTGTTCGTTAAGTAAATTTAAATGATTGTCACTGACAATCTATTTTGAGAAGATATTTAATTTTAATAAGATAATAATTATTTTTTTAGTAATTAAATTTGTGTATTTTTCATTTCTTATTTTTTTATAATTATAGAATATTTTTTTAAGAGTATAGTGTTTAATATATTAAAAAATTATAAAAATGTTATAAAACATTTTTATTTTTAAAATTATAATAACTATACTAAGCATTACTAGTACCTCTTATTCTAAACTTTTGTTATATATCCCATTTAACAAAATAATATTTCCAAAACTTTATATAATTGTATTGAATGGGTTAATAGGGGTACCGTGGTCTTCTGCACCATTAAAACTTTTTTTTAAAAGGTTGCATCATTAAAACTTTACTACTTAGTTTCTTACATTTTCATGGAAACAATTTTATATTTGTAGAAAATATAGGTATAAAAACACTTGTAGGAAACAATGTTTATGTGAATTTTTTCTAATTGTATATTAAATATGAGAAACTAACATTTTTAACTTTAAAATGAAAAAAAAATTCTCGTACCACATATCACATAAGAGAAGGAGAAAACACTAATTTCAACTAAAACATTATCATTTTAGAAAAGAAAATGATATACTAGAACATAAGGTGAACATAGCTATTGATAAAAAAAAAAAAAAGCTGAAATAGCAAAATCTCAAAACTGCATTTAGTTTTTTTTGTGCATGTCAAAGAATATATGTTTTCACCGGATCAAAGATTATTATTACTTCTGATATGTGATTATGGTTGGTCAAAAAGAATTTTAAATACAATAAAAATCAAGCACAAATTCTCCAATTAAATATTCATTTTTCCACTCATAAATTGTATTTAGTATTTTTTTTTTTGTTAACCATGATATTAATACGAAATAGTCTTTATCGGAAGAAGTTATGATTAACCTTCTTCAAAAATCATTAATGCACATTAGATAGATATTTCTCTTTCAATACGATTTAAAACTACATTTAATTTAATTAGTCATATATAAGTTTTGTAACTTTTTTTAATTAATTTTGATACGGCGAATCCAATGTCTACCTATACTCGATATGGGAATGAATGAAGCGCCCACACTTAAGATTTTGTTAATGCTTGACTTAACTAGATCAATAAAATGTTAAAGCCTTTTTCTTCTTCTTTTTTGGGTACATAAGAAAGAACTTATTCTACACGTGAGAAACCATAAAAGATTACAAAGTAGAGGGAATCAATGTACACCTTTCCCAGAAAAAGGAAAACAACCAAATGAATGAGTTCTATTTAATGTTTAGTCAATACTTTACACATTCTAAAATCACGTTCGTGGCCAATTTTATTGATTTACACAATAACTTAATAGTATTTTTTTTTTACAAAAAGATTTACTTCATTTCATTCAAAATAATATGATGAATAATATAATTTGGAATATGATCAAAGATTTGGAAGTTAACAAAATGCAATGAAGCTCTAGCTCGCTTATAAACAACATCGTTAGCTTGTCTCCTTACAAAATTCATCATTGAATTTGGAATACTTTATAAAATACCCTTACATTTGGACAAGATTATTTGCAAATCAGAATTTTGTCCCATACAATTAAATCCGGTATAACACTCATAAGTTTCTTATATGTGTGTGTTTATACTTTAAAAATAATTATACTTAATTATCTAAATAAAAATATTTTTACAACATCAATTCTTTCAATATTGATTTTTTAATTTAATTCTACCTAATTCTTTAACTAAACGGTTCCGAGTCTATGTAAAGTAGAAACAAGAAAATTTTCACATTATTATTATTATTATTTGTTTTAAAAAATGCAAAATTGGGTCAAGAGACATACCTATGGTCCATAAAATAAATTGGGCTTACCTTATATTCAAGGCAGAAAGCAGAAACTGCTAGGCGCACCCAACAATTTTGTTGATACACCTAGCATAACAGATTATCAATCCGTATATTTTGAATTTTTTAAATTATAATTTTTTATATATTATTTTATTTACAAAATTTGATAATTTTAAAAAATTGATATTTAATTGAATGTTGTATTTAGATGTTTATTACAGTAATTAATATTTAAATAAATGTGATATTTAATTGAATAATGTATTTAAATATTTATTATAGTGATTGAAAAATAAAAAATATGATATTTAATTGAATGATGTATTTAGATGTTTATTATAACAATTCATAATTAAATAAATTTGATATTTTTTACATATGTAAATTTGTATTAAATCTATGATTTTTATTTACGATTTATATATGTAAATTTACATATGCATTAAATATACATTAAAAATTTTAGTATTATATATAACGACATTAATTAATCTATAACATAATTGATCTATTAACTCAATTTGTTAGAGTGTTATGCTAAAATGCAAAAGTCACAAGTTCAATTCCTACTTGGACCATTAATTTTAAATTAATTCTTAAATTATATTTTTGAAAGAAAAAAAAATCCTATGAATTTCATACAGTTTGACAATTCGTATGAGGACGCCTGAAAGGGCAGAATCGACATTACACTGTTATGTTGGGCGTACCAGCAAAATGCTGGCTGCGCCTAGCAGTTTCCATTCAAGGCTAAGTGCAGCCCTTCTTTACTTGTCTCATGGGCTATGTCATTGTAATGTTAATATTCAATTTAATACTTTATGTTGTGATGATTGATGAAGAATCATAACAATGATAACTACATAACATAATGTAAAAAATAATAAAAATGTTGATGTAAAGCAGCTAGCAGACATTCCGTACAGAGGGTCAACGTCTGTGTCAGGCTTTTTTTTTTTTTTTCTTAAGATAAACACTTTCTCTCTTTCATCTCATCTTCTGCCACTACTCTGCTCAATTTTGGACTCTCATGCACACTCTCTCATCCACAAACAAGTGAACAGAACAACACAACAAAACACAACTATTTCATTTCATTTCCACTATGCAAAAATTTAATGTACTTGCCTAGTTGAGGAGGCAGGAAAGTGGTTACTCTTTTACACATGTTCAAAGCCTGAGGCGAGTGAATGGGTTGTGCGACTGGGATTGTCACATTAATTTGGACAAACTATTTTTTTGGGAGTGAATCTTTTATGTGAGATTTTCACTCATGTGAAAATCTTTATATTTTTAAATTAAATTTCAAATATTTATGCCAATAATTTAGATTAAAATATATATAATCGTCAGTCAATTTCAATATTATTTGTGTAAATATTTGCCAATAAGTTAAGAGAATCGGTAACTAACATGTTAATTCGAGCAGTAAAAAAAAAACAAACTTCAAGTGAAACTGAATTGAAATATCTTAAACAAGATTTCATCTTCAAGCTTTGTAGATTAAAAGAAAGTTAGGGAGGAGATCTCTAAAAAACAAAGTGATCAATTATATTTTCTAACATAAATTAATCTTTGATAAAATTGATAACTATTTCACATCAATATAATTATAAAAAGATGATTGTTGAAACTAAGAAATAAAATTTTAGTTAGATTTTAATTTTATATGTTTTAAAAAAACTATTTTGTATGTTTGGAACCGAACGATCTTAATACCACAATTTGAATACCTATCATTCAATATCTATGTCAAATTAAAAAAAAAGAAGAGCATGATCAATATTTAATAGGTATATTTTCTATTATATATATACTTATATATAGTTACTTTTAATTATGTAAAATATTTACTTTATTAGATTTAATTCAAATTTTAAATTTTCATCAACTTGCTTAACTCAAATTTATTTATTTTTATAAATTGTTATCAACTTTATTTAGTTTCATAATATTCATTTTTTGGGAAAAATGTATTTTTTAATCAAATCTAATTATCTACACCTATGGAGAAGGTAAGAATTTATATCGGGACATTAATCACTTATGCGTGCCGCCAATCATCTACATGTGCTTTAAAATAATTTTTAGAAACTTTTTTCTTTTGCAAGATAAGTTTTATAAACTACTGTATAACTTAACTTTTATAAATTAATATTGTGAAGCTTATTGAATGATTTTTTTTAGTAATATTTTTTTGGTTTAAAACTACAAATATTTTTTCACAACAAACAATTATCGTTATAAACAAACAAATCTTTTTTTAGTATTTAATGTAATTAATTATGTATTCAGGATTCAAACTCAAAATTACTCTTATAAGTTAAAGCAATCTCATAACAAGCAATTGATTCATGTGTTCCATGATATACATTCTTTCATAAGTTATAAATAAAAATTAGAACTTAGCTAGAATATAATGTAAATCATTTTTATATTATCATCTAATTATAAATTAATATATATAATAAACTTATTAATTTTTATAATAATTATCTTAAATATAATAATTGTTCCAAAAATTATTTTCTTTAAAATCACGAATGATGATGTATATATAAATACCTATCCATTATGAACACTCTATTAAAACTCATTATTAGAGTGTTTGCTTTTTCTATTATATTATATCACCTATATATCATACTTACACTTCTTCATCTTCTATTTTTATTAGCATGTTTGTTTTTCTATACCAGATTCCTCAAACCAATGTTCAAAAGCAAAAAATTATTACTTCCCATAAGATGATGCTTTGAAATATGTGTCTACTGCATCTAACGTGTATACAACACATATCCTATATCTTTTTAGATACCAATTAGTAATATATATTCACTCATTATTTTTCCAAAAACATTATATATATGAAATAGATTCATATATATCCTTCAAACGGTTAATATAGTAGTGTAAATTTTATTTTATTCACATCAATGATAATGATCTATTTAATATATTATATACTTTTTATTATACATAATTTTTTTTAGATCAACAACAATCATAAATTATAATTAAAATTAATTTCTAACCTAATAAATTAAAAAACAGTCATAATCTCTGGAAAAAAATGACTAATATATATCAATTACAACATGTGAACGACGAATGTAAAAAAAAAGTGTAAAAAGGAGGTCACACTCACGCATAAAATATAGAGAAAAACTAAATTATATTCTTAATATAGCTTTTTAATTTCTTTAACTACTGAGTTCAAATCATGTTCCTGCTAGCTATAGTTGTAGTACATTGTCACATCTGTGAACAGGTTTGGCATTTTGCGTGGTTGCCCTGGGGTAACCAACTTGTCCCGCACTTTCTCGCCCTTCATCAGCCACAGAGTTTTCATCCTGCAGGACCTTGGAACCAAGTTAAGGTTTGCTTATCCTTGTAGGGCACGTTCAGCATAGATTCAGGATATCAATATAACCCACATACTAGTATATATATATATATATATATATATATAAGTTAATCTTATCACTTTATAATTTTAATATCTTCATTTGAGTTTCATCATGTAATTTTGTTGTTAGTTTTAAGATATGTTTGATTCTGTGGTGGAACTAAAAAGATTTTATATTTTTTTATCGATAAATATTAATTTATTGAAAATATTAGTTAAATGATTCAAATTTATAATTTTTTTTTTCCTTTTCTCTTCATCCTTTTTCGGTCAGTTCAACAAGAAAAAAAATAATTGATTCTTTTCCCACAACACAAAACAAAATACACTATTAATATTTTACATCATATTTTATTTATAGTGGCATGTGATTGTGTGATTCATTTGGCTTTTCAGAATGATAATTGTCTAATCGAGGCAAGAGTGATCTGATTGTTGTTTTAAATCTAATCAAAGTTCGATCTTGGATATGGAAGGGACGGCTTTGTTTTTCAATGATTAGTGTATTAATACTTTTTCTTATTTCAGTTGGTTGAAAAACCTTTTATGGCTTAACTTTGTAGATGGGTTGGAGAACTCCTTGTACTTCATTTTAAGGTTATTTTTGCTTATTAGAAAACTCTAAACACATCATTACTAAATAGTGATAAGAACTATTTAAAAAAAAAGCAAGAATTAACTAAAATTAAAGAAATTTTTTGAAGGACTGAAACTAAATAAAGTCATTTATAAAGACTACACCTATATGTAAGTCTTTTTTTTATAATATAATCATTTACTCAATTAAACTTTAAATAAAATAATAAATTATTAGAGAGATAACCGTGGCCAAAAGGATTTGGTTCAATAAGAAGATAGTTGAATTTTTTATGTATATTGGTTAGAGTTTAATTTCTGATTGTGAGTATGAAAAAAAGTTTTAATGGATGAAGTAAAATTTACTTTATGTTTAAAAAAATTTCTTTATATTATTTATAGGAAAACCAATAAAATAAGAAGATAAAATATATTGAATTTCTCTGCAATCTAAAATTAACTTAAATATACACTTTAACTTTTTGGGGATGTAAAATAAGAAAGACTTCTATATATAATAGCTAATTACATAAGTGGATTTTTGTTTATGTGACTCAATTCATTTACCTTCTTTTTTTCCCCTTCTATAGGTATATTTATGATTTTTTTATCAAAATAGAATATTAATATTTTTACTGTAATTAATCGCATTATTGTAAAAATTCAATTTAAAATTATCATTGATCGAAGAGGGGTAGGATGGATAGACTACACTTCATTACAACTTTTAAATATTTATATAGGGACAAATTTAGATTTTCAATTTTTCATTTTCATATCCCCAAACCTTTTTGAAGTGGGTTTAGATCCAGATTAAAAAAAAAGTCCATAATTAGAAGCCTACCTCTCAATCCAAACCCTAACTCAATCATAAAGAGTTTGGCAAACAAAATTCAGGTGAGGCATACTTTTCCCTAACATCAACACATGATTACTGATTACCAGCCTTTTGTCAAGCTGTTATTTTCTTACCATAATGCTGTCAATTAGGATGTCCAATGCCAGGACTGCACAAGTACTTTGTACATTTTTTCTTAGGCATCATTTTCCGTCTTCTCAAAGTGATCAAACATTATTGTAAGATCAATGTGATTCGGCCCACGGAAGGTTCCTTATATAACTAGTTTCCACATAAGCCTATGAGTAGTACTACCATTTAAATTTGGCCTCAACCATTTTCACCTTCTCAATTTTAAATCCCCTTTACCAACAATTTTCCAATAAGCCTCTCACATTAATTTGGTGTATATTTCACACAAGTATTGTAATTATTATCTCTTAATTAATGTTCCAACCTGAACAATCCAAATATGCAAGCACTTAGATTGGCGTAGAATTTGTTCACGACATAAAATATGAAGATACGAACAGAGTAATTTCCAGTATAAGGCAAGTAATTTGCAACTATATAGAAAATTAACATTGAAGTAAGATATATTGCAAGGGAAATTACCAAATAAGGGCTTGGGAACCCTACTTACTTGACCTTTTCCTTTTCTTTTTCATCTTGTTCTTTGTTCTCGTCTCTTTTGATTTGGGATTTTAGTTTCTGCAATTGGGTGACTTATGCTTTGGAGTGGTACTTATCTGTGAGGCTTGCCCTATTTCACGTTAATTATAGCTTGCTCCACTAATGTGATCCAAAGGACAAAAGAATATATATATATAGTTTCTATACTTTCATTTTTTCTTATTTTTAGTCTTTATATTAAGATGTGAATTTCGAATCACAACTCCTCAACTCTTATGTATAAATATTAAAAAGAAATCATGTGAATTCATAGATCTATAATATGTTGAAGAATAAAGGTGAAAACTATGATAGAAATGAAGTAGTTAGAAAAATTAGGATTCGATGTATTTGTATGAGACATTTTAATAATTTCTTTTTTTCTAAGAAAATTCATATAATTGTTATTAGTATTTTTTTAAAAAAAAAACCTCAGACAAAATTAATGTTGTCTATATATAAAAAATATGTGTTGAGGGATTTAAAATACATTTTTAATAAAATATAAGAATTAAATTGGATATGAAACTTCAATAACTACAAATAAAAAAATGAAAATATAGAAACTAAAAACATATTATATATATATATATATATATATATATATATATATATATATATATATATATATATATATATATATATATATATATATATATATATATATATATATATATATATATATATATATATTTTACAAATTACGGAATACGGATAGAGAATAGATAGCATCCAAGACATTGAATCTTGATAATATAGCTACGGATAAATTAACCTAGTTGGCAAGCTATAGGGATATCTGCCGTAGTTTTATAGTAATTATTTGAAGCAGAAAGAACTTGCTAGTTGCAGGCTGGGTTAGTAAATTGCTGTACTGCACTCAATTGAAATATATAATGTTAATTTTTTCTTCTTCTATTAATTGATATGATTAAATAACTGACTGTTTTTTGGTATTGTTAAATAACTGATTTTAACACAACACTCTTTCTTTATTTAAAATTTAAATGTGTTTTAACAAATAGTATATTTAAGTTTAACAAGTCTCACATTAAATGAAAATGGACAGATCAATAAAACAACATTTATATACATAATATTTTTAGGTTTTGGGTTAGATTATATACACAATATTTTTAGGTTTTGGGTTAAATATTATTGATATCAAATTTATTTGATTATCTTATGATGTTTTAATGAAGACTTATGTTATTTGCTTGAGACATGTATGTTAACGGAGATATATCTTGTGTTTTCGTACCCTCTTGCAATATTCCATAACATAAAGTCTATCTTTTTTGCCTCGAGTTATTTCGAAAGTTAGGAGAAAGTTACCACTGGCGACAAGGAAATAGCATGTATACTAACGGGAAAAAATGTTAATAATTAAGAATATTTCTGTTAATATAAATATCGTCTAAAAAAGTTAAGCTATTCATATATAGGCATTATAAATCTGTACAAATGTTATGACTTACTGATTATTGATAATAGATATCTGAAAAATTTATCAACAATTTTTTTTAGTATGATACATCGTGTTATTATTGTATAGTTATAATTATAGTAAAAGTTTAATTTGTTGTATTAGACAAAAATTGCATCAATGGCTATATTTTTAGTTTTTTTTTATCATCAGTAAATCATTTGTATAAATAATATATTATAAGTTGAATCTTATTATATTTTTTCATTATTCGATTTTGTAATAAAACTAGTTATTACTTTCAATATACTATACACCAGGAGTTAATAATGAGATATAAAATTGATCCGTGATAAAGAAAGAAAAAAATAAAAATAAAAGATTGTGAGTTCGATTCAAATCTTTATAATAAAAATTAATAATTCTAACCACTAATATTCATAAGAAAATATATGCATTAATATAAGTGCATTGAATGGTAAAAAGAATTTGCACCAACTAGATCTCATGTAATTTGGCTAGACCACGTGATAATTTCTGAAATTCCAGCTGAATTCAGTTCGCATGGTGTGCTTTGGGCCATAGAAGGTCCCAACATTTGACTCCATGCATAGAGTAGTCCTGAATTGACACTCTTTTTTTTATTTATGTTTTTATTTTCCCTTCTTAATGTGGAAGCATCGTCACCACAAAATGCAAAACCACGTCTACAACACTCTGCTCCATTTAATGATCATATCCTATTCTTTGACACATTCAACATATCATGGTTCTTTTTCTTTCTCTCTCTCACCCACATCCAAGGTTTTTTTTTTTCTTAGTTTGATAAATTTCCTTTTGAGATAAAAGTAAGCACGCCTTGTTCTCCGCTCAGGCTTCAAAAATGGCCTCTTCCAACACAACACTAATGAGTAGTAGTAGTATATATTACAACACCACATGAAACGAAGAGCAATATTGCTAGCTCAGTGAGTGAGAGAGAGAAATAGAATCATCTTTTGGTGCATGTTTGGTCTCATAATTAAGTAGTACTATATATATATATATATATTCTAGCTATTCCAATATTGACATGATACCATTTTGTTTGTAGCTGGAGTTAAAGATAGCTTCATCTGCATGCACCCTTGTATAGCACATTGTCAACTGACTAGTACTGAAGATACGCCCCTTTGTTTTTGTACAAAATCAAAGTGCACAGCACATATATATAATTAATTACTGCTATGCATTGCTACATACACTAACCCTCCAAGGTAAACGGTAAGTCAACCAACACACATTCAACCCCCCCTATCCATTTGTCGTTGGAGTTTGTGCATTAAGAAGAAGAATTTCAGAGAATAATTTCAAATCAAAGTTTAATATATATTTCTTTAACAATATTCTAGGATCGATATAATTGATAAATATATGTAATCATCAGTATGTATTGAATTTTAAGAAAACCAAGCTAAATATTATTTATATTTGATTGAAAAACTAAGATTATTTTCCATCATGATTAAATTTTTAAAACTGATAATTTAGGATGTGCATTACGTACATAAAATAAATTAAATGTTTGTTTTTATATAATTAAAATTCTTAATAAATAAATATTTTAAAATATATTAATTATGTTATAATTATAATTTATGATGATCAATTTAAATTGTAATAAAGGGTTATTTTTAACCATTAATAATCTAAAAACAACTATTATAATTCTAATTAGAAGGAGATATAAAAGAGATAGACAAATTAAAAGATCAAACATATGAAGATAAAAGAGATCATTAATTTGAGATGGTTGTGAGAGAATACTTTTTACTAGTTGCAAGTGTAGTATGTGAAATGCAGTTCCAAAAGAAATAAAGAAAGTATTTCTGATTGAGAGAATAAGAATAGTAAAATCTCACTCTGCATTCTACAACTCGTGTATTATAATTTAAAATCTAGAGTAGATGATTAAGTTTTCTTTATTTCTCTCTCGCTCTCTCTCTCTCTTGTAAATAATTCAGGAAAAGAAGTTCATAGACGTTGAAATTTTGGGTCACATTATTTGAATTTGAAAAGGCAAGGGCAAATATTAAGTTTCTTATAAATACACAAATCTATTCGTTTAAATTTTTCATTAGTTAAAAGGGCAATTAAAAGATTGGTTAGAAAGTCCTTTACTCATTTTGCAAACAAGTCGGTTGTTTTAATGGTGATTTTGAAAATCCATCAGTTCTTGCAGTAATGTTGTAAGAGATAAAGATAAAGGCCTTATGTTTCGCAGTATAGTCTATAAAGCTGTTCATATTTAAGAAGTCAAGTAAGATCTGATTTATGCACTGACAACTTTTCCTTTTTTGTTTTTACTCCCTTAAAATTCTTTGGTGGCCTGAAACTGATTAAAACCCACTTTGAATTGAAGTAAATGGTGCTAAATGCAGAAATCAAGGACTAAAAGTCCAAAACTAATCACCATTTATGACTTGTAAATATTGCTTAATTAGAACATCTTCAATAGTTGAATAATTAATTTGAAATTGGTGGAATTACTTTAGAGATTAATCAAACTAAACCGCATGCATATATATAAAGTTTGTTAAGGAGAAGAATCACATGGGGTTGAAACTTTAAATGTAAAAACATGGTGCATTTACACTGAAATAATGAAACAGATGCAGTTGCACTTGCTATAAAGAGTCCCTTTCAAATGGTTCAAAAACGAAATAAAATGGGTGCGTTTGTAAAAGCAAGAAAGCGAAAATTCAATTAAGCAAGCACAAAATCCACCTAGCCATATATATGAATTAATCATGACGATCATCTGACCTGGGCACCACTGATCAAGCGGACCAAACTCAAATCAGATCGTGGGTCCAAGAATTTAATGTCACCCTCTTCAGATTATTAACCCTATTCTCTCTCTCAATCTATAAAATTTAGATGAGTTACATAGTTAAAGCAGATCTCAAAATTTAAAAGGTACCTACAGATATATTTATAAATTACCTGCTAATAAGATTCTCATTTCAACAATCAAAATCATACTCACATCTTTTTTAAGATATAAGTTTCTTTCTTATCAATTAAATTATCTCAATCAATCTATAAAGCTTCTCATTTTGTTGAGTTCAAAATTGAGTTAATTGCCTTTTTGTTTTATTAGTTTGTCTACTTCTCACATTGCCAATTAATTATTACTGCTGCCACACCCATCACCGATGCTGCTTCTTTCCTCTATTAACTTATTTTATTTGGTACTGCAAAACCAGGGTAAATTGAACCCGTGGAAAAAATATCTTCAGTTTCAATGTGTCCGTACGTGCTTGTTCATTCCATTGAATCAATGGAAAATGATGCTTGCACGTCAATTTGTTATATTTTTCTAGATTACTAAAATAAAAAGAAATAAAATTCTTATTTTTCTTTTTCTTTTGTGCTTCAATCTCAGTCCTCTTATCCATTAGTAAGTTTGTTTTGCCTTTCAAAAAGGAAAAGAAATTACATTTTAAAATACCCTTCTCTCTCTCTCTTCATAAATAAGACCGTATTACAATGTTTTCTTTTTCATACCAATCTTTATCTCTTTTTCTTAATTCTTTTTGTACATTATTCATTGTATATACTACTTCTTTTCCCAAATATAAACATATATCATGACATAAAAGGATATACTTTAGAGTCAATTATATTTTAAATATTTTTAACATTATTTTTTAATTAAAATTTAAATTTTCAATCTTTAGAATTTACGTACCAAAACTTATATTAAAGTTGGTTAAATTATCAGGGCAAAATTTTAATTTTGACTATATAATCTTAAAGATAAATATAATATTTTTTTATATAAATCAAACTATTTTATTAGAAATTATTATGTTTGTGACACATAAAATCATTATTATTAACGATAAAGTTTTTCTTCTTTAAATATATAACACAACTTCACATTTAAGAATTGAATTTCAAATCTCTTATCAAATTAAAATATTCTTATATCAATTAATCAACACATTAAATAATACATTTATAATGTTTTTATTCATAAAATTTATAATAACAGTAGGTATATAATGTGATCCTAAAGTTTTTATTTATAATCTTTTTAGAATGAAAATAGTGAAAATGTGAATATTGATTGGACGAAATGGTAAACTCCGTCCAAGTTGTAACAGATCCGAGTACAGATCACCCACCAATTACCCACTGTCTGCAGAAGCCGCCTCATAAACTGAGTTTCCCTCAAACTCTCACTCACCAATAGCAAGAGAGAGAGAGAGAACTAAGGAGCAAGAGTAACTTTTATTGCTAGAGAGAGAGAGAGAGAGAGAGAGAGGGATGGAGAAGGGGACAAAAGGGTTCAGCTTTTTTAGGGTGAAAGTGAGATCTTTTAAGCGCACATCCGTTTAGCAAGAGGAGGCAAAGTCTTAAACTACCCAAAGAGCGATATAGAGAGAGAGAAAAGAAAAAAAAACCACAACTTCATAAAAAAAGACTTAATGTGCACGCCATTGTGGTGAGATAGAAAGAAAGATGCAAATGGAATTCCAAGGCTAACAACACAACTTCAACAAATTAGGGCTTTTATTATTCTTTGCAATCATATCATATCCTTCACTCCTTCACTTCACTCTCAAAACTCCCACAGGTAACACTTCTCTATAAACCCTTCCTTAAAAAAAAAACAAAACAAAACCCATGTTTTTTTTTTTTTTATATATATATATTGTTCTTCCTTTCTTACTTAGTTAATTATCACTTTTTGTTTTCAGTTGAAGAGACATGTTGGACTATGAATGGGGGAACCCGTCCACGATAATGCTCTCCGGAAACGAAGACAGCTCCGCCGCGGGCTCCGACCAAACCCACCGTCAAATCTTCGACCACTATGCGTCCCACACACTCATCCCCGACCACTTCCTACACGCGCCAACGCACTCCACCGCCACCACCGCCGCCGCAGCCACCGTGGATTTCACCCATCACCACCACTTCACCCCGCAACCCCACCACCACAACCAAAACCACATGAACCACCACCACCACCATGCCTTCTTCGACCCACGCGCTTTTCATGGCGCGTCGAACACCTCTTACCCCCCACCCCATTCCATGCTCTCCCTTGACCCGCTACCTCACGTCAACGCAGTTGGGCCTGGGCACGGGCCCGGTTCCGGGCCAGGCGGACTTCTCCTTGTCCCAAAGTCTGAAGACGTCGGTCGGCCCATGGACTTTGTCGGCTCACGAATTGGACTCAACCTCGGAGGACGGACTTACTTCTCATCCTCCGAGGATGACTTCGTGAGCCGGCTCTACCGTCGGTCTAGGCCCGTGGAACCGGGTTCGACTGCCTCGTCGAACTCGCCGCGGTGTCAGGCCGAGGGATGCAATGCTGATCTGTCGCAGGCCAAGCACTACCACCGCCGCCACAAGGTGTGCGAGTTTCACTCCAAAGCCGCCACCGTCATCGCCGCCGGGTTGACTCAGCGATTCTGCCAGCAATGCAGCAGGTTGTGGTGGCGCTTGTTTTGTTCCCCACCGTCGTGAATTGCATCAATCATTGAGTTCAGCTCCCTCGGGGGCATTTGCGTCTTTTCACACTCCTACCTTTGCTTCTTGCCGTAGCGCAATTCTATTTCACTTTGAACACATAAAACACAACACTGGCCAACCGGTTCAATTTTTAGTTTAAAATTTAATATTCATTAAATTGAAACCCTTTTGAAATGACAGAAAGATCCTTCGTTTTGATGACTATTTTCGACTGAATTATGAGTGCAAAAACATGCAGTTGCACAACACAACGTTGTTTTGCTAATTTTGTCCACGAAAAACGTTACACCACATTTTTTTAAACACATTGTACTTATGATTCAAATTTATTATAAATCGTGTAATTTTCTTGTGGGTCTTGTTTTTTACTTGATAAATGATTTTATAATTCTTTATAAATTTTAAATAATAATAATAAAAAGTGTTACAAAAATGCATTAAAGAGAATGTTGTTTGCAATCATCTTGTAATGGTTGGAGGCTTGGATTGGAAGGGTGGGGTGGAAAAAGACGAAAGTGCCCTTGGGGGAGTGTTGATAATGATTGGGTTTGCCGTACGTGGGGAAATCCCGATGGCATTTGCGTCCCTAACATGTTTCTTGTTTGCTCTTACTCTAGTTTCGGTTTTGCAACCTACGTACTGCATCGTTTTGCTCCTTTTAGTTAGTACCATTAAAAACCGCTGCATAGTGCGTTGCATCAAAAAACTTTATATTATAATAATATTTAATTTTTGAGAGTACGTGTTTACTTAATTATTCTTTTGATTTTGACGTGCAGGTTCCATCTTCTTTCTGAGTTTGATAACGGAAAACGTAGCTGCAGGAAGAGATTGGCAGATCATAATCGCCGCAGAAGAAAAACACAGCAACCAACTCAAGAAATTCAGAAATCTCAGTCTTCTTTGGAGAATGTTGCAAGTACAACCTTCTCTCTTAAATTCTTAATTATTCCAACTCTTATTTCTAATTTTTGTCATGGGTTATAAAATAAGTACTAATTAAGACCCAAATTATCTTTAGTTATCTTATTATCCAAAAATAATAATTCTATTTATTTAACAATAAAGTTTGAGTTTAAAACTTTATATGCAAATCATTTAAATTTCTTAGTAGAAGCTCAATTTTAATGTTTTAAATTTTGAGTTGGACAAGGGGTTACTAATTAATATCACAAATTTTTATTTTATGAAGAATGAAGGTTTTCTCTTTCATAATTTCCTTTTTTCTATTTGCAACAATTTTTGCACTTTTTTTTGGCAGGATCTCCACCGGACTCCGGAGCTCAGTCTTCCTCGTCGGTGACTGTGGCAGTGTCGCCGCCAGACTATTTCCGGCAGAGGCCATACCAAAGCACGAACCCTTCATCTACTACTTCAAGCTCATTGTTTTTCTCAAGCGGGTAGAGTGCATGTTGGAGCAGTTTAATTTGCATGGATAATTAATATTTGCAAGAAATTAACGGAGGAGCGTCAACAATAATTATATTATAGTGAACTACTACTTCCACTTGTAACTCCCAATTTAATTTCAAACTCTTAATCTCGTGTTATTAATTTGTACGAATTGTGATTTAAAGCATCTATGTTAATCCGGTAATCCCCCCTTAATTTTCTATATGTGTTTTTATATTTAATAGTATTTGTTTTCTAGTGCTAATTATTATTGGCCCCTTTGGGTGCTCTACTAGTACTATCTAGCTAGCCATAGCAAATGGAATTCTGCGCAATGGCCCCAACTTTATGATCTGTTCAGCTTTTTTTTCACTGCTGTAAAATTTAGTTATGGTAAACCGTAGAAGGGGAAATTGGACCCCTCAATTTGGATTTTCCCGGAAATAGGACCTGTTTGGTTCTCAGGGGGGGTTGTGGCAGCTGAGCACGGGCGTTCAGGCCTATACACGTTCATTTTGGAGCATTGAATTATTTTCCTTTTGTCTGGCCCTGGAAATTTTCCGGAAAAATGAAGGGATCATGTGAATTATGAATATGTATAATAACCTATACAATATAGTCTATGAAAATAAAAAAAGGTAAAATTAATAGAGTTGAATGTTAATTTTGTAGCTAGGAACATTTATTGGAATCCCTAGCCGTCAAGCTGTCTCCTCTATGGAAGCTATATAGCTGTACTAAACCCAGTTATTGTTTCCAATATCAACCTGCAGATGCCCTTTTCTTTCTCTGGCTCTCTCTTTCGCTCACACACAAGCACAATGACATCATACATGTGTGGCTATTCCTTGTTAAGTACCTACCGGTTGGGTCTACCCAAAATCCAAAACCAAAGTAGAGGGAGGGTATCCTAATCTTTGAGATGATTTTAGCATTTGATTGCATGGGACCTTTGTAATACCCCGATGATGAAATCACACCATAATAAGAGGGATTTAGAGGTTTTATAAGTATGAGATTGTATAACTAAGAATGACTTAAAAAAATTAATTGGTACTACCTATACTAATAAGATGTATCTATTTTTTGATAGTTTATTCCTTGAGAATTTCACAGTTAAGCGTACTTAACTTGGAGTAGTTATAAGATGAGTGACCTTCTGAGAAATGACTAATCTTAAAACCAGGCAAAGTCAATTGTTGAGATCTCGAAAAAAGAATACCTATGGAGGGTTTGACCAACAAGAATGTTGAGTGAAGATCGGCCTGATATATTACCAATTGGTTTTTTCTAAATAGAGTCCGAGTACTTTATTTTATTGGTTCAATCAAACTAACCATAAGTTATTCATAATTTTGAGTAATAATCCGGATACCCCCTCTAAAAATAAAAAATCGATAGAATTTTATTTCATTACACTTCATGCTCCAATTTTTTTTTATGATTAAATCATTCTTCTTGGATATTGAGTGAAGTGTCATTACGTGAAGTGTCGTAATGTGAGAGTTGCCGAGAAGTCAACAATCAAGGATGCTACAATGATATCATAGCAGACCTCTCTCCCAGTACGGTTTGGTTCAAGGACGAACCAAGCAGAAGCTAGTGGGCATGTAACACCCCGCTCGAATTATACCAGAATGAGAGGGATCCAGAGGTTATGCAGGTATGAGATTGTTTAATTGACTTTGACTTAAAGGAAATAATTGATACTACATATACTTACATGATGTATATACTTTTTTGTAACCCATCACTTAAGAATTCCACAGTCAAGCTTGTTTAGCTTGGAGTAGTTATAGGATGGACGACCTTCTAAGAAGTTTCCCAAAAAGCGTGTGAGTGGGGACAAAATACACTGAAAAGTCTTATGTTAGTTTATGAGGTCAGTCATTGATCCTGGAAGTAGATAAAATTGATTGTTAAGGTCTCTGAAAGGACTACCTAAGGAGGGTTCTGATTGATGGAGGATTATGACCAACAAAGATATTGAGTGAAATGTCACCATGTGAAGTGTCGTAGTGTGAGAACTGCTAAGAAATAAAAAATTAGGGATGTTACAACCTTTCTCTCTCCCATTTCTCTCCCATGCCCAAATGTGAAAATACACCTTCAAATTGAAGAAATTAGGCTTAAATATATATATTTTTCTCTATTTTAACTTTTTTTCATTTTCGTCCTTGTATTATAAAATGTGTTTATTTTATTTTTTTTGTCCTTTAAAGTGCTTCGAACAATAAAAAAGTATTTTGAACAGTGAAAAAAATATATTATCTAAAATACTTTAAGGACGAAAAATAAAACAAACATATTTTACAAATACTGAAATGATGTTTTTTACAAGAATGAAAAAAAAAGCTAAATTACAACGACAACAAAATATTTAAGCCAAGAAATTATTAAGTATCTTTAGACTATCATAAACTTTGATTAATCTCCATGTAATATGTAATTAGATGTTATTAATTATTTTTTGTAAGTTGAAAATTTTAAATGTGTTTTATAACATTAGTAGAGATGCGAATATTTGATAACTAGTCCTTAACTACCTCCTAGTAATTTTTCCTCAATTTCATACATGTAATATATATCTTTTTTAGTTTACTACTTAAAACATTTTTTTTACTATTTGATTTTTTAAATTTTTATTTTTGATATTTATCAATAATGTCAGTCCATTAAATGATAAACTAACTAAGTATTACATTATTGATTAAATAATGATGTGATAATAAGATATACCAAAATTGAATTGGTGGAAACTATGACAATTATGAAGTATATAATAATTTAATTATGGTGTTTTTGTGGGGGATGTGTTTGGTGGCAACATGGTTATGACTCGTGACCATGACTCCATGAGTGGCAGATGGGTGGAGGTGTGTGCCTAAAGATGTCTAACGCGTTTGAGGTCACCCACCCATGTGGCGCATCATGCTCTTTAATTTGGATAGTGCAAACAATAAAAACGGGAAGGGACACGTAGCTATATCAAGGTCTCAGTTACATCAAATTATCATTAATAGGGCCCTGCCATGCATTTCAAGTTTTTTTTTTTTTTTTTTGTGAGAGAGAGTTTCTTCGAGTTTTTAGTACTCTGATCAAATTAGGCAATTGTGTGTGAGGAGCTAGACAGCTTTTGTCGCAATTATAGGCAACAAATTTTGCTCTATTCGGTGAACCCTTACTGTAAAAATATCTACCTATCTAATTAATGACCTAAATCACTGGCTCATTCATTTAGGGGTGCATGCTAGATATCTAGTTATGGTATTTGATTTGATGAGAAAGCTTAGCTTAATTAGATGCATCATTGACATTAATTCAGTTTCGTGTTGCGTGGCCAAATTATTTGTAGAGCCTACAGCTTTGTTTTCTTTTTCACATACTACAAAAATGTGTATTTTGTCGAAATTGCATTGATTCTTTTCTTTCTAAAACTTGTATATATGTGAATCTTTTTCGGAAGTTTGAATTATTGCTACCGTTTCAATACATTTTGTTGGGGAAAGTAATTGGCATGAGTAAGAAAATAATAGAACTACTTACACTATAGTGGTAGTCACCTATATCCAAACATATTTAATTAATTATCAGTGTGTTTGAAACATATTTAAGTATTTGAGCCCATGGCTTCGTACTTAATTAAAATAGAAAACCAACTATACTTTTTGTTTCATCTTCTGCTAATTCTCTTTTCAAGTTTCTTGAAAACAGTTTCTAACCATATATAGATATTTACTGATTTTAGAAATTGATCGAAGGGATGATAGTACAATTTCAACAAATTTGGAATATATCCACTCAAATATAAAAATCATTACTGAACTGCACGATCATATATATATATATATATATAATCTAGGTGATTCATATATGGTATTTCTGTCTGAAAGGGTTTTTTTTTTGTTTTTACTAATCCAATGAAAATAATTATGACCGGCGTGTTTTGTTGCCAAATCAAATTAACATATATTTTTAAAATTTATACTTCAATCTCAACTCTCAATATCTTATTGTGCTGACAACAGAGTTTGTGATGCGATATTTTTTTGGAATATCATCATATGACTGTGACATCACTCTCTACTTGAAATGCTTGAAATGAATGTGGCACAATCAATATATTTAAGTAATGAGAACACACGCAGGTCATAATTTTATTGACATAGTAAACAAAGGCACCAAAACTCTCAAACTAAATGACAGAAGAGAAGTTACCATGATTTGTGTAAATAATAACTTTTTGAATTCTAAAATTTTAACTATTTTTTTTGTAAACCGTGATAAATAATCACTGGTATAATTTTTGGAGTCTAAAATAACCAGTATTAGGATGTCATATATTAAATATATGATTAATTGATGTGTAGCAAGCTAGGTAAGATTAACTAACTTACCCTTTTAAGTATGTGATACACATTCTTATAGACTTAAACTTGAAATCTTTCAAATTAATATAGTCTCTTGCCAACTAATTTATTCGCCCAATCATATGCTCATTAGTATAATGAAATCAAATATTAATTAGGATCCTTCTAAAAAGGCGACCAATATTATAAAAATAACTAGCATACTTCAAAATAATTAAATATTAATGAAGTAAACCCCAACACGTTCCACGTGATTCACTTCCTTGTTTCTTTATTCTTTTGGTTAGGTTCATAATTTATCGTATGCTAAAGCATTGTTGTATTATATATATATATATATATATATATATATATATATATATATATATATATATATATATATATATATATATATATATATATATATATATTCTTTTTGAATTGTATAAGAATATTACATGGGCAATAAAATTTGAACTCAAGATCATTGGTTAGATTAAAATATGTTACCTTCGATCTTATTCACATACTTGGTGGTGGCTAATGCATTATTATTTTGGTACATATTTTTTTTAAGAGCATGGCTAGCTAAAGAATTGTTTAAAACAATAGCTAAACAATTATGAAGAAAATACATTAAAAAAAAACAAGGAAAAGAAACGGGATTCCCCCGTGCACACGGTGCAACGCGGCAGACATACGTTTTCTAACAAGGAGTTGCATGCATGATAAAATATACATTTTTTTTCCCCGAATGGGTTTTAACTATTCACAAACATTATTAATTACTTTCATAAGACACTACTTGTTTGATATTTTTCGTAGCAAACGATATAATGATTTCGTAAGCTCAAGTCTTTAAAAGCCTTTTTATCATATGCTAATGCCCTGTTGTTGTTTCCTTCTTCTTTTTTTGATGATTTGTTGTTGTTTCCTTTGTTGTTATTATTATATTCTTTGAAAGCTATTTGCACTGAAGTGGGTGGCTTTATTTGCTTACATGAAGTACCCACACCACACCACAATATCATGAGAAGCCTCCTTCCCATGAACCTTCCAAGAAAAACTGTGGTGGGCCACGTAGCACTTTCATTAGTTTACTTTACTTCCTCGAACTCTTTGCTATTTCTTCACTTTACAAGAATGAAAGCACGTTATTTTGTAGTCACTAGCTAAGCTAGTTGATCACCAAAAACAAAAATATTGTGAGATATCACCATCATCATTCTTGCTTGTGCTTAAGACTTCGAGTCGTGACAAAAGTTTAAAGAAGTCATCAAACTCGACAACAAAATTTCCATTGGTCATGTGAGATGCGTTTTGTCTACGAAGCTTCGTACGAAATTAGCCTAATGTTGGATTAATCTAAACGGCCAAAACTTATAAACGTTTTACACTGTTTAAGATGTTATCAAGTCAATTTATTCAATTAATTTTTCTTTCTTGTCAAATTAAGATACGTAATCCCCCCCCCCCCCAAAAAAAAGAGTCAGATATAAGCAAAAATTTTAACATTTTTTGCTCACATATACTTCACATGCACCATCTTTAACTTTTTGTTGTCCCCCCCCCCCCCCCCCCTTTTCTTATAAATTATTAACTGACGATACGTAATTACTAAAATACCAAAAGCTTTAGTCATGGTAGATGATAAATAACTTTCACAGCTGACCAAAAAATAACTTCCACAAAATATTCTACAAGACTAGCAACTATAAATTAACTGTATAGACATTGAACCGAGCTGATGATGTTGATTATGGTTTTTGCTTACGGAAGTATATAAAAGAAAATTAGCAAAATGACTGTTCATAGAAAAGGTCTACCATATATGGAGCTTTCATATAAACAAAACAAAATTTAGGCAATTTATCCACCAAACGTGTGTATTTGAGATGAACAATGCATTATCCATTCCTTCATTTTTAGCCAATATTATTTTTTCTTTAAATAGAGTTCTAGAAACAATAGTTATATTTTAGGAAAGTAATATAATATGTATTCCATTATTCTAGTCATTCAAAACTTTTAATTAACGAGTAAATAGTGTATTATGCACACCGTCAGGCAACCATAAACCACAATATAAATTTATTAACTATTATAATAATTATTTAAAAAAATATAATATAATAATAATTTTTGATTGGTTAAGAGTATTTTTTTACATATGCATAAAATTTAAATTTATCATTGTTGAAGGCATCCTTAATCACATCGTGAGAACAAGAAATCACTAAAATTTTCTTTCAATGCCTAACATGGTCTTGAATGTCATTCGGGATCTTAAAGATCTGTTTGGCTCAATGGAAAAAATGAGAGAAATTTTAATGAAGGAGAAGGAAAGGGAGTGGAGAAATTTTGATTAGACATTATATTTGATTGAGAGAATGAGAGGGGGGAAATTTTAATGAAGAAAGAGAGTAATCATATTCTTGTTTGGTTCACAAGGAAAAAAAAGATTGTAAAATAGATTTACTTTTGTATTTTTAAAATTTAAAATTTTTAAGATAATAAATATATTTTAGACATGTCAATTGAAATGTTTTTAAATCATTTTTCCCTCCTCTTCAAATCTTCCAATTTTGGAGGGAGCAAAAATGAGATGAGGAGGACATTTGCTTCCTTCCATTCTCCTCCTAAAAATTGAACCAAACAACTAAAGTTTAAAAAAAAATCCATTTCTTTCCTTTCCGCCTCTTCCCTTCATTAATTTCCTCCAAACCAAACACTGTGTAAATAAAATAATGGAAGAAAATAATTGGCAAAAGTAATAAATATTTAAGATTTTAATGATTATACATCATCAATGTAATATAAAATACTTTTACAAAATCAACCAATAAAAAATTATTAATGTTGATATGACTTTTATGATAGTTATTACTACCATAAAAATTTTATTGTTAAAATTCAACAAATGTATTATGAATAATGATTTGTGATTGAATAATAATATAAGATTATTTTACATAGTTGATTAAGTTTAAATTAGACCATATTCAAATTGACCTAAAACGACATACATTTCACTCAAACTCAAAATTTAAAATTCTAGCTCTAGATTTTGTTGTATAGATCCAAGCAAACCTGTTTAATATATTTGGCCTCTACTTAGAATAAGACCATTAAATCCCTTCTTTTAACTCTTATAAATATTATTAAGAGTAAATTATATATGGACTCCCTTTGTAACGACTCGTCTCGTCGCTATAATATCATCACTCTAAATCACGAAAATTTCAATTTTTAATTAAAAACTCTGTTAATTTGCTTATGAAAAATGAAAGTAAAATTTTCACGATATACATTCACTAAACAATGCATCATTACTTAAATAAATACATACATATATATATATATATATATATATATACATACATATATATATATATATATATATATATATATATATATATATATATATATATATATATATATTGGTATAGTAACTCAGTACACATCGTTCACATAATGGAAAGTAAATTTGTTGATACACATAATTAAAAATGTGATTTACATCCTTAATTAAAAAAAGAATTATGGAATTAGCTATGAAAGAGTTGATTAACAAAACATAACTCTCTCAAAATAATTTTAACGTCATCACGTCGGCTTGACGGCTCCACAAAAGAATCTCACTTCACATACTTTACTGTTGTCCTTCTGCTTCCACAAACAAAGGTTTGCAATCATCACAGGTACCAACCACACGGTACAAACAATTGCAAGGGTGAGTTTATTATGAAAGAAATTAATACAAAAAAAAAAAAAAATAACCATAATTAGTAAGAAAACATTAACAAATATCATAAGCATACACAAACATTCATTAGTCCAACATACACTCAACAAGTAGTCGTCATCAATCCATAATTCCAATCAATCATGCTCAGTACAGTATGATGCGTGCACCTGACCTTAACTCTCAAATGTAATGTGGTACCATCCTCAAGGAAATAGTCTAAGCGTGTCCACACGATACTCTCACTTAGGAAAACTAAGCAATAAGTGTTGAGATCATCCTGTCGTGCACAGGAACCCCCCCCCCCCCCCCCCCACGGTGATCAGCCTGAGTCTCAAGAGAGTTCTAACCCGAGTGACATGCTACCAAGTATAAGTATTTTTCCTCATGAGAAACTATAAGTACTTACGGACAAAATTTATACTATTTTTATGCAATATGAAGTATGAAACATGGGCACCATCAATGCACTGACCGTGGATAATTAAAGATCCTATGTCACCCCCCTCCAGAGATACTTAAAACTCTTTAACCACTTTATTTCCCCCACTAGGGATATCCAACAAGGTCACTACACCCCCCATGTACATACACAACATACATCATCACAATGACATTTTCAAAATCATCAACATCTCATCTCAATGTCATTATCAACATCAACATTGTATCATCTCAATGTCATTCTCAACATCAACATCATCTCATCTCAATGACATTATCAATAACAACAACATCATCTCATATCATCAGTAACAACATCATCTCATATCAACATAATCATCAATAACAACATCATTTCATATTAATATTATCATAAACACCAACATAGTCTCGTATCAATTATTATCAATATCATCTCCAATAACAACATCATTCTCTATTTCAACATTATCATAAACATCAATGTCACCTCATATCAATTAATATCATCAATAATAATATCATCAGTAAGTCACATTCCGCATATACATACATATATAGCTCATGCATAAGGTTCACACTCCTCAGGTCTTCAAACAATACAAGTCTAATAAAAATAATAATGTCATTTATCAATAATAGACGTATCACATCCTATTAGTCAAAAACATTGTTTTTCTTAAAAACTAGCATGCAACAGAGACATACATACATCCCCATAGTTAGGTTCCCTGACCCCAACTATGGTATTAAAACCTGTAATATATAATAAACTCCCCTCACCTATCGTGAGCTCTTCGTCAGTTCCTCTTTGCATCGCTTAGAGGTCTTTCTCGTTCACGCTCGTCAGTCCAAACGCAAGGTTCTATATATCAAATTGAAGGAAATTTAGTATAGATTTCAAATACAAGGTTAATAACAATATTCAAAGTCAAATACCATTGTCAAAACATAAAAGGCTGAGGGGTGTTTCAGATTCTACTAAAGGAGACGTCATTTTGAAATTCCGTTCACGCCAATGTGATCGGGGTTCAGTGAAAGTCACGAAAATAACATCAATTTTACAAAAAGATAACTTTTACAAAATCTCATTTTCAAGGGTTTTTCAAAGGAAGTGTAAAAACACCCTATTATAGTACCCAAAACACAAGAGACACTAAAAGAAACTCAAACTAACTAAGAGAAAGGCTTAGAAGTCAAGACTACCTCGAAGAAGTTAGGAAAGGAAGATTGAGGGAATTTTCTCCACCAAATCCTTGAGGTGGATTCTCAGGATTCTGCTCCGATTAAAACGTTCCTCTTGGTGTAGGGGTTCGACGGCAAGCAACGGTAGCTCGTGGTGACCACTAGTGGTCGTGAGTGGTGGTGAAGAAGGTGTTAGGGTTTGGGTGGCCGTTTGGAGAGGAGGAAAGTGAAAAAATCATGTTTTTTATGCTGAAGAACATATTTATAATCTGCAAATCTCGCTTAACGAGCTTGTCTCGCTAAGCGGGAGTCCACTTTTCGCGCTTAGCGTGAGAATTCGCGTTGAGCGCAACTCCCCTTGTGCTAAACACGACAATTCTCGCTCAGCGTCATTCCCTCTTGGGTTGGAATTGCGCTTAGTACACTAATTCTCGCTCAGCGCAATTCCCTTTTAGGTTGGAATTGCGCTTAGCACGCTTCTCGCGCTAAGCGAGTGATCAAAAGTTGTTTATTTTCATAATCCCAATGGTCAAACTTTGGAGAGTTGTCTTAGGAACCTCCAGCCAAAATTTGAAGACGATCCAACGGTTAACAAATCTAGGGTTGCGATTTTACTGAAATAGGTTTAGGTAAAATTTGAAATCTCATAATTTCAACTTAGCTCAATAAAACTCCACATAACTCAATATCCACATCAAGAAAAGCACACATGACTGATTCAAGTCATACCTCAACTCATTCAAGTCAACCATATAGTTAAATAACACAATAAATATAATTAAACATCGATTTATAATTAGCAAAATTTCAGGGTGTTACATTCTTGAAATTTACTCTAATCATTTACATTATTTGAGCCCCTAGGGGAGGATCGTAAGGATTTTTACATTACTTATTTTTATAATGTTATTTTTTTCTTCTAAATTTGATTTTTAAAATGGAATGTTTTTTATAACTGCTAAATATGAGTTATTTTGATAATAAAAATATATTAAAAATATTTATTTAGCAGTTATCTTTGGCTTAAATATTAAGATTTGATATTTTTCTTATTTATGACTTGCAGATATAAAAATGAGAGATTAAAAGAGAAAAGATCGAGAAAATATCCAAAATATCAGGAAGATATGATTAAAAGCAAAACAAATCCAAAAGATATCAAAAATATCAAAAAGGAAGATTTCTAGTATCAGGCCCAAGTCCACTACAACAACTATAAAAAATGAGTCAAGTTAAGCAGAAAGGAAGACCACAAAACCACAGAACCCCCCTCTAGTAGGGGTTTCATTTACTCCCTTTCTTTCACCCCTCTTATCCCATCAGTTCTTATACCTCATTTATTGTAAAGCCCTCAATGGCCATGAGTGACTAAACCCCTAGTTCTTACCCTCATCCATTGTAAAGTCCTCAATGGCCATGAGTGACTAAACCCCTAGTTATTTATCAATGCAAAGGTGTTTTCTATTCTATTATTTTTTTCTGCTTTTATCTTGCATTATTCATCTTTATAATCTGTTAGGGGTTAGACGCTCGAGAGAGGATAACTTCTAAATAGGATTTAAAGAAGGTATATGTGCATTGGTTTTAGGGATTAGACGCTCGAAATAGGGTAACTTCTAATAGAACAAAAAGAAAGGATTTCATAAGAAAATCATTGCTAGGAATAGAATGATAATTTTATGTTCATGCATTCTTGCAAGCATGTAGAATTCATACTTCATGCATTTTATTTGTTGAGTCTTTGCAAAGGAATTTGGAAGATAGATAAATAAAATAAGCTTGTCATCCTGAGGAATCAGGGGCAAGTAAATGAACAGATGTGGGTAGAATAGAATCACCTAAATTGATAAAGAAAAATCATGAACTCATACATCCTAGGTAAACAAGGCAGGCCAGGTCCCAATTCTTGATTTTATTTCTTTTATCTTCTATTTTTATATTTTATTTTTTATCTTATCTTTTTCTTATCTTTATCTTTATTTTTTATTTTTCTTATCTTTTACTTTTATTTTCTTATTTTCTTTATCTTCTATCTTTGTCATCTTTTAATTTGAATCTTTTATTTTCATCCTTAAATCTTTATCTTATCTACTATATTTTCTTATCTTTATTTTAAATTATTTATCTATTTCTTTTAAATTGAGTTTGCATTAATTTAAGTACAAATAATAGATGATACACTGACAAATGAGTCCCTGAAAGATGAAAATACAAAATTTAGTCCTTGAAAGTGTGTAAAAAGTATGATAAATATGTCCTGCCGTTAATTTTCGTCTGTTATCGTTAATAAAATAGCCTACATGACACGAAGGGATAAATTTGTCACTGAAATGATTGTCAACGTGGATTGTTAGCATAGAGGCATATTTATCATAATATGTTTTTGACTTTTCGTCTTCCCACTCTACTAACAAATGTATTCCTGAAAGATGAAAATATAAAATTTAGTCCCTGAAAGTATAAAAAGTATAATAAATATGTCTGGATGTTAATAATAGCTTGTGACTTATTATTATTATTATTATTATTATTATTATTATTATTATTATTATTATTATTATTATTATTATGTGTTTCTAATTTACTGTTCTTATTCGTTTAGTACTTATGCAATATATTTTTTTAATTTCTTTTTAATATATATATTTTTATTAATTTGATTTTCTTGTCAAACCTTAATCTTTGTTGTTAAAAAAACTTTATCTTATATCTTATAATTTTATCAAATTTCTACTAAATTTCTCAAAGTATAAGATATAAGATAGTAGAAATTTGATAAAATTATATCAAATCTTGGAAAGGATTAGATTGTGTTAACGAAAAATCCTCTATTCAAAGTCATAAGTGCAACCATATAAAATATAATATATAGTAGTAGAATAACAAATCTTGGAGATACTGAATTAAGTGTGAATGCCAAAGTAGTGGTTTTGAACGAAAGTTTTATAGCTTTAATATGACATATATAAATGATAGTATTATATACAAGCATGTTATATACAAGCATTATGATTGAACTTATGACTCTTAAATTTCTCAAAGTATAAGATATAAAATATTTTTTTTAACAATAAAGATTAGGGTTTGATAAGAAAATCAAAATAATAAAAATATATATATTAAAAGGAAATTTAAAAAATATATTACATAAGTACTAAACGAATAAGAGTAGTAAATTATAAACACATAATAATAATAATAATAATAATAATAATAATTAGTCACAATCTATTATTAACGTTCGAACATATTTGTCGCATCTAAATTTTGCATTTTCATCTTTCAGGAACGTATTTGTAAGCAAATTGGGAAGACGAAAAGTAAAAAAAATTAAGACAAATATGTCTTTATGCTGGCAATCCACGTTGGCAATCATTTCCGTGACAAATTTATCCCTCCATGCCACGTAGATTATTTTATTAATGGTAACGGACAAAAGTGAACGACAGGACATATTTATCGCATTTTTTTTACATTTTTAAAGACTAAATTTTATATTTTTATCTTTCAATATGCATTTTTCAGCTTACATATTAAGAGACAAAAATGACTATTTATCCTTTAAAATTTGATTTATGTTTGAATAGCCATTAAACTACCTTTACAAATTGGGTGGAGCAATTCCTTTAAGAAACCAAAGTGGAACATCAATAACAATAAAGTCATGAACACAAGAATAGTCGTCCCTGAGTGTATTAATTGCTTTCAAAACACCCTTTGTCTATGTGAAATTAATATCAGGATTTCTCTAGCTTCAATCAATTGGCCAAAGTGAAACTTCTATAGAATATGAAACTAGATCAGTTTCCATTATTCGTAAAAAAAATTGTCATATTTTCGTTAATTTTTACCAAGATGAGGTCTTGGCACCTTTTTGGTTCACCAAAAGAATTAATCTATAACTATATATAAAAAAATATGATATTTTAGTGCAACATTTTTATAATTATTTTATCTTTATAAATATATTCATAAGTTATTGTTTTATTTTTATAATTTTCTTCACAAATCATACACTAATTTTTATTATCTTTATTTTTATTTTTTGGGACGAAATGTGGTAAGTTGTGTATAATATACAAATTATTTTTATTCTTAGATTGATCAAGGTGTATAACATTATTATTATGAACCTTTTCTTTTCTGGTCACAACATTGCTTCGTTCCCGCAACTTCCACGATGTCTCTGACAAGGGTGCCTCCATGGATTAACGTCGCAGATCCATCTTTGGCACAACTTGGTTGCAGTCACAGATCTAAAATCCCAATGCACAATACATACATCTTCTAGAAAAGCATCGTTTGTGCTCGCAAAGTATTCTCAATTGAATGTCGACACCTTCTTCTCATTCAGTCATTCGTTAATTTCAATTTCCAAATCCCAAACTCAAATCTAGAACCTTTCTTTTCCTTCCCTTCGATTCTCTTTCTTTTCTTTCTCAAATTCGTAGCTCGAAACTGGAATTCAGTGGTCCTATGCTTTTCCGATCGAACGAGCTGAGATTTTAATCGATTGATTGTTTTGCAGCGAATTGGCTCGCACATGGAGCAGACCGATCGAACAAATTTGCGACGACGACAGACTCGTGACACAAAAGCTACATCGTTCGTCGGAGGCATCGTTGTCAGAAACATCAAATTAGATGCAGGGAATGAGACACTGTGGAAGTAAGAAATGTTATGATGAAGAAGCTTCACAATAACATTATACACCTCCATATATTCAAGGGTTAAAAAAATTTGTATTATACACAAATTATCATATATACACCTTGATAAATTCAAGATTATATAATTTATATATATATTCTAGATTATTTGAGAACTTTTATTATATATTTAGAAAGTCAATGGAAAAATTACTTTACATTTATTCTCAGTTAAAAAAACAAAATAACATTGAAAATAACATAAATATTAAACTTTATTAAAACAATTCTTTTTGCTTTGATTATTTTATATACGTATCAAATAAATTTATTTTCTTTTTTTTTCCAACTTATTTTAAAAAAATTAAAATATAAAACCACTTTAATTTTTTTTGTGGTTAATTTTTTAAAAGGGAATAAATTAAAAATAACGGAAGTGTAGGAAGCACGACACTTATGATTTGAGTTGTAACCCTCTTTGGAACTGAGATAGCACTATATCTGCGGATTGGGCCTTAATTAACTTAGTCTGAAACTGAAATATCACTAAACGGACCCATACATAATATACAGGTTAAAATGGTATACGTTAGTTCCAATAATCATATGCAATTTGAAAATACGTTTTCAAAGTAATTAATCTCTGTAAAATAAACTAGAATATATTTTCATTTAAGTGGCTGAATATCTTAGTCTCTTAATTATAGCTGAAAAAAATGAGATACCCGATACATCATTTTTCTTAATCAATTTAAACTCAACTATCCACTTCATAATTATAGACATGTTTATTGTAAATTATTCCTTTTGCAAAGATATGTTTGTTTTGATTAATATTCTCAATGCCTAAATTTTAGTACGTATTAGAAAGTACCGAATCGTTTGGCATTGACGATTAGCGAAATGGTTTGGTGAGTCGGTGTTTCACAAATTCAGAGAATCAACATCAATTGCTCTTTGGCATTTTGCCTGTGCTTACTAAGACAAGCCAACAATTAAATGGCAAAACAAATCTTAAGTGACCCAAAAGAGAATCTATCCTCAGAACTCATCAGTACAAGGTTGGAGAAGAGTCCTTTTCCCACAGTTTCATCATCAATATTTTACTGTTCTCTTGGGGCCAGGAATTTCAAAACAAACTGTTCAATCTCTTCCAATTCACTTGCTACGTTGCGTCTTTGGTGAAGATGAAGATCCAAGGAAAGCAGGAAACTAAATACTAACATATTTGGTCAACTTTAACCTATAAGGAAATAATTGTTCATCTTCAATCTTTGTTTAGATTATTTTTTTCGTAAATACTTATCTAAAAAAAAAATAAGTCGGTAAAATGATTTAAACATGAACTAATAGTAATACACATACTTTCTCAATTCCTTCCTATTTTTGTATGCTACCTTAGCACACCACATCTCTCAGGTACGGGCTACATCAATAAAATTTGTTAAAAATTCTTGACAAAAATACTGATAGAGGAACTTAAGGTAAATGAGAGAAAAATTGAAAAGCTCAATTGGCATAATTGAAATTTAAAAGATTAAAATTGTATAATTATGATGCTTGAAGGATCAAAAGTGCAGTTAGTTCAAATATAAATTAATAATGATATAAAGTGTTAGTGTATAGGAATTTATTTAATTATAATTTTTAAAAAATATAAGGACCTTTTTAAAGTATTTTTTTTTTCGATTTAGGTTTTTTCCTAAGTTCAAGAAGACCTACTCAAGAGTATTCAAGAGAGAAAGTATAATATATCTTTCTTAGGTCACGCTAGCCTTTTATCCTTGCTCTTCCTCCACCTCATAATCACAATCTTCTCATTTAATTCTCCATCAAGTGTCATCATTGTTATCCCGAAGGTGACTAGGAGCATATCCCTAAAATTTGTTTGGTGGGAGCAAGAAAATAATATATTACCTTTAGATTGAAATATAAGAAAAAAAATTCATGTTTAATTGATTAAAGTATAAATAAATTTTAACTAATTTTTTCTTATTTAATGATATCATCTTCAAAATACTCTTCGTTTAATTAGAGTTTTATTTTCACCAATCTCTTAGTTTTATGCCCTATGCAATTAAATTTAAAAGATACTTTAGAAAATGAATTGATTTTTTTATTAAAATTATCAAAATTAAATAATGTTAACTAATTTTTTTAAGGAACATGAATTGTTTTTTTTTCAATTCGGAGAGTATTAGATTTTTATAGAAGAAAAATATTAGTATAAATTTTTATGAAATATATAATTTTATGATAAAAAATCCAAATTACTTATATATATTTTTACAAATTACATGAGTTAAGGTGTGTGTTTGTATCCAACTTAGTGTATGTGTTTTATATTATAGGACCAAAAGTGGTAAAAATTAGAAAGATAAAATGATAAAATATATATCAATTTATTCTCTCTTTTATCTCTTACTTATAACTTTTTACATTAATCTAAAAGAAATATTTTGTTGGCCCGGGCAATACCTTTTTTTTATGAAGGCAGTTTTGTTTTATCAACATGTATATGTAAAAAAAAATTATGGTGTGGGGCAATTGCTCCCATAGTTCCTAACCTGCATCTGTTTCTAAGGTGATCTACGGGCGGTTCAAAGACTTGAGAGGCCTAAAACAAATTTAAGAATAAAGTCTTTTATTTACTCATAAAATAGTTTATTAAAATTATTATTATTTTATTTAAAATTAATTTTTTGTGATGAAAAATTATCGATTAAATGGTCAAAGTGAAACAATAATCAAGTAAACTGAAGAAACAGGTGAGAAGATAGAGAAGTATGAGAGACAGTGAGAAAAGAATATAGAATTAGAATTGAATAGGAAGAAAATAAAGAGAATAGAAATAAAAGAAAGATTTTTGGGTTTCTTATTTATTAATTATTAAATCTTTTTTTCTAAACAAAACTATTATATTGGTGAAGAGTTGTTGCTCATTAATTGTTACTTACGGTACCAATAAAAAGATTAAGAGTTACTTATAATATTTTAATTAAAATTTATTTTTAAATATAATTTTACAATAACTTTTTTAGATATATTAGTACTAAACAAAATTTGAGACTTTTTTTTTACCTAAAATTCTTGCTTGAGTTGCTTGGGCCTTAAGGCAACCTAGGGTGATCGTTATGTCACTCCAATCTTTGGAGGTATTGAGTGAGGAGTGAGGAGTGAGGAGTGAGCAGAACCAAAAAAATTGTGTTTTGGAGGCAATTGAACCCATAATTTGTAACCTACATATGCTCTTGGGGTGATCGTTATGTCACACCAAAGATGACAGGTATTAAGTGAGGAATCAATCAAATCACATGAATTATTTATATATATTTTGTGTCAAGTCAAAATTTAAAATAATAATTATAAAAAATATTAGATGTGCGTTGGAAGCTACCTAAGTATTAAATTTATAGGTTATCAAATATTGAAATCTTTCTTCTTTAGGCAATGCATATTTCTTTTTAAGATTTAATTTTTTTAATTGATTTTAATTTTATAAATAATTTTATTTATGACAATAATTATTGTTAGAAAGAATATGCTTCATTTTTTTAATTCTGGATTGCCTTTAACTAGTTTTATATATTAAAAAAATTATTTAAGTTAAGATTTTTAATTAGGCAGTATTGAGATTTTTTGTTACACTTACGTTAAGATTGCATTATATATTGATTATAGATTTTAGTTAAATGTATTTTTAGTTTCTGTAAAATTAATCAGTTTTGATTTTAGTCATTGGAAAAAATTTCGTTCCTCCAAACAATTTTTTTCTGATTCTCTCCTTGCCTGCGGGAGCCTATGAAATTTTGAGAGCCCAATTGACCAACAATCGGTACAGTACAGAGTCCCTCAATTGTAAATCTACTGTATATAAAGTATTTACTTAAAGCATACCTTAACACCAACTAGTGGACTTGTTGTAACAATAGTTTATGGCAAATCGAAAAAATTATTGGCTGAGTCGCGGACAATGTCACTTTCTTTAAGACGTTTCGTGGCACTGCCAAAAAATGTGCAAGCAGACTATCAACCACAAAGTCCCCAGGATAAAACAGCCCAGATCACAGTATAAGATTCCCACTGCATTGAGGGAACTTTTTCTAGAATTACACCCTCTTGTATGACTTGAAAAGTCACTCTAAAGCCACCCAAAAATATGACTTGAAAAGTCACTCTAACAGTCAACCGAAAATATGACTTGAAAAGTCACTCTAACAGTCAACCGAAAATATGACTTGAAAAGTCACTATTATAGCCAACCGAAAATATGACTTAAAAAGTCACTCTTATAGCCAACCGAAATTATGACTTAAAAAGTCGCTCTTATAGCCAACCGAAAATATGACTTAAAAAGTCACTCTTATAGTTAATCGAAAATATGACTTAAAAAGTCACTCTTATAGTCAACCGAAAATATGACTTAAAAAGTCACTCTTATAGTCAACCGAAATTTTTAGAGCGACAGAAAAAAAGAGGGAGAAGTTTGCCGAAAATACATCGACTGAAATATGAGAGGGAGAAAGAAAAGTTGAGGAAATGCTTCTCAACTGGGGCAAAGAAAAATGAAGAAAGGAACTCTATATATATAGGGAGTAAAACACTATTCAAGTGTTTATCCTGATCGATGTGGGACTTGAAGCCTTTTTTTTCTTCTTTTTTTTTCCTTTCTTTTTTTCAAACTTTCATCCACATTCTCCTTTGTTCTAACAATCCCCCACTTGAAATTTGAAAAGAAGATTTTTGAGGATTTCATAAAATTGTGCATAAACAAAGGTGTCATACAACTTGAACTTTTGCATAGTGAGTAAGATTCAGATTTTACTAGAGTGACTCGAAGTCTTGAACTCTATCTTCGACATCAAACCACACACAACCTTTTCATAGGTGTATTCTATAAAACCTGTGCGTTAAAGGTCATGCACGTCTATCCCGGTATAGTGAACGCTCTATAAATTTTTGCCCAATATTTCATATGAAGCGGCCCCCACTTCAACATTCACATAGGTGAGTCTATCAAGAGTACTCCTGTAGCCTAGGTACTCCACTCAACATAGAGTATAGATCTCATTAAGAATTACGATTTTTTTTTTCATAACTCATCCTCTTGTTACTTCAGGAATCATGCTGCTTTCACTTATAACAGCATGTTCATCTCATATCACTTCATAACTTGTTATTATCCATTGAACCTAGTTCTTGGAATCTTCAGTCATTTAGGTCGGGTTACCATCATGAATGATCATCGCAGTAAGGGCAATAGTCCCATTCTTTTAGAAGTGTAATGAACTTTCTCTCTAGCTAATCCTTTCGTCAAAGGATCTACTAAATTATCATCAGTGCGTACGTGATCCACTCTAATAGCTCTTGTTGAGAGTAATTCTCTAGCAGTGCTGTGCTTACGACGTATCTGTCATTTCTTACCATTGTAATAACGGTTCTCAAGTTTTTTCAATAGCCGCGGTACTATCGCAATGGATCAACACAGCTGATATCGGTCTTTCCCATAACAGAATCTCTGCAAGTAAGCTTCTCAGCCAACTTGTTTCCTCACTAGCAGTTGCTAGTGCTATCATCTCAAATTCCATAGTGGACTGAGCTAAGATAGTTTGTTTCTTTGACTTCCAAGAAATAGCCCGACCAGCTATGCTAAATATATAGCTGCAGGTTGCTTTGGAATCATCTGAAAGAGTGTTCCAATCTGCATCGTTGTATCCTTCAAGTACAGCAGGAACCCTTTTATAATGTAATCCAAGGTTTATGGTTCTTTTAAGGTACCTCATTACCCTTTCAATAGCATGCCAGTGCTCCATACTAGGTCTACTGGTAAACCTGCATAATAATCCCACAACATAGGCTATGTCGGATCTAGTACAATCAGTGGCATACCTATGGCTGCCAATGATACTTGTGTACTCAGTTTGTCGTATACCTTCACCAGTGTTCTTAAACAGTTTTACACTTGGATCATATGGTGTACTAGCAGGTTTACAGTCAAAGTAATCATATTTCTTTAAGATCTTCTCAATGTAGTGAGATTGATCCAGAGAAATTTCCTCTTTTGACCTAGTAATCTTAATACCAAGGATTACACTTGCTTCTCCGAGGTCTTTCATATCAAAGTTGTTACACAACAATGATTTCACATCTAATTGGTTTGCAGCCAGGAGACAAGTCTACTAAATGCCAGGTCTTGTTAGATTCTAAAGAATCCATCTCATTATTAATGGCTTCTTGCCACAAGTCAACATCCAAAGAAGACAAAGCTTCTTGGAGGTTTGATAGATCCTCCTCTAATGTATAGGTCATATAATCGGACCCATACTCTTTAGCAATTCTTGCTCTCTTACCTCTTCGAGACTCTATATCTGATTCTAGTTGTGCAAGATTTTCACTACTAATACCAAGAAGATAACTGGATGAAGTACCCCCACTATTCCTTAATTTAAAAGAAAATCAGAAACCAGATTCTTTCTCATCTCTGGATTATGCATCACATCTTTGAGAATTAAAGTCTTTCCAGAGGTAAACATCAGTTCAACATCTCCAGTTCCAGTAACCGTAGAGGTGTGGGAATCACCTAGCAACACTTTCTTATTCGTGTATGTTTTAAACATAGCACGATCATAGCAGACATAGCGGGAGGCGCCAGTGTCTACCCACCATCCATCTGATCCTCCAATCATATTGATCTCAGTTATCACAGCTATGTATGACTCTTGAGCAATTTTCTGTATCTCATGGGATTGAGACTCTACTGATTTATCATCAGTCATTTGAAACTTGAGATAGCGGCTAACAACATACTTTTTAGTCCCAGCTTCCTCAGTATCATACTTCTCTTCCAGAGCCAGCCAAACTAATTTGGCAGACTTATATGGGCTATAATCATGGAGATCATCAGCTAACCCATTCAGAATGAAATTCTTGCATAGGTAATCATTTTCATTCCGAGCTAAGTCCATAGTCATTTTATCCTTCACTTCCTTCTCAGCATCTTTAGGCATCACTGGAATATCAGTGTTCAAAACATAGACAACTTTTCTTATAGTTGAAGAAAACATCATCTTTTGTTGCCAACGTTTGAAATGATACCCTTCAAACCTAAAAGGTTTGTTGAGGTCATTGTTGTTTGAGCCAGTAATATCTACAGTAGCCATAGCAGAGCCGAAATCGTCTTAAAATTGTTGTAACAATAGTTTATGGCAAACCGAAAAAATTACTGGCTGAGTCGCGGACAATGTCGCTTTCTTTAAGACGTTTCATGGCACTGCCAAAAAATGTGCAAGCAGACTATCAACCACGAAGTCCCCAAGATAAAACAGCGCAGATCACTGTATAAGATTCCCACTGCATTGAGGGAACCTTTTCTAGAATTACACCCTCTTGTATGACTTGAAAATTCACTCTAAAGCCACCCAAAAATATGACTTGAAAAGTCACTCTAACAGCCAACCGAAAATATGACTTGAAAAGTCACTCTAATAGTCAACCGAAAAGTATGACTTGAAAAGTCACTATTATAGCCAACCGAAAATATGACTTAAAAAGTCACTCTTATAGCCAACCGAAATTATGACTTAAAAAGTCGCTCTTATAGCCAACCGAAAATATGACTTAAAAAGTCACTCGTATAGTCAATAAAAAATATGACTTAAAAACTCACACTTATAGTCAACCGAAAATATGACTTAAAAAGTCACTCTTATAGCCAATCGAAATTTTTAGAGCGACAGAAAGAAAGAGGGAGAAGTTTGTCGGAAATGCATCGGCTGAAATATGAGAGAGAGAAAGAAAAGTTGAGGAAATGCTTCTCAACTGGGGCAAAGAAAAATGAAGAAATGAGCTCTATATATATAGGGAGTGAAACACTATTCAAGTGTTTATTCTGAGCGATGTGAGACTTGAAGCCTTTTTTTTCTTCTTTTTTTTCCTTTCTTTTTTTCAAACTTTCATCCACATTCTCCTTTGTTCTAACAGGACTCGTAAAGTACTAAAACATTGAGTTCAAAATTATTTCAACTCTAAAACATAACTAAGTTCCTAACTTAAAGCACTTATTATCAAATTGGTCCCTAAAATATCTCACTTATTATCATATTGGTTCCTAAATTGCATACCTTACACATTTCAACTCTTTTATTGGGCAATAGATACATAAAATTACAGCTAGACACACGATTTATTTATTTTATACTATAGACCAAATGCAGTTGTCAATTTGTTAGGAACATAACATTATGCAAAAACTTACTATGATCCATAAGATGTAAATCTACATAAGTTAAATAAAGATATAGTGCCAAAATCCTTTTACTCAAGATGCCAAAACTGATAATTAATCTAAATCACGAGAAGCAAAAACATCAAAATCCTATTTGTACTCAACTAGAATTCTTTCTTACACAATAAGGCAAATAATCAAACGGTGCATAAAGGATAAGGCAAAGCATAATAACTTTTTGTAGATTCTTGATAGCATTACTACAGTTAAACATGTGCCCTATTCCACTACAGACACTGGTCCCACGCGTCACTCCACACGCACTCACACGAGGCCTGCGTATTTGAACGATTATGCTTAATATCGTTAGCGTTGTCTAGCACTAGGAGACAACATCTTTTCTGTTATAACAGAATGGGATATTTTCCCTTATCTCTTTCATAATCCTCATGTATAAATAGGATAATGCATGAATGAAATATACAGAAATAAGCTTTCTCTTCACTCAACTCGTTATTCTCTAGTTTAGATATAGCGGTTCCTATCAATTTTGGTCCGACCTTCCCCGCCACCAGCATCCACCATGCCTGAACATCATACCCGCCAGACCACCCTCGAACGTTTGGAGGATGCCGTCGCCAAGCTTACCCAAGCTCAGGCTACCCTCACCCATGAACACGCTTCCCTTGCCCAAACATAGTCCTCCATGAACCAGAAAATGGACTCCATGCTCGAGCATCTCGCCACCCTCTCCATTCAACCCGCGTCACCACACCCCAACCCTATTCCTTCTCACCCACCGTCGCCCCATTTGTATAAGCCACATATGAAACTGGACGTCCCACGTTTTGATGGCCAGGATCCTCTTGGCTGGATCTTTAAAATAAGCCAGTTCTATGATTATCAGGGTTTGCCAGACCATGAATGCGTCATGGTGGCATCCTTCTACATGGATGGCCCCGCGTTGTCATGGTATCAGTGGATGACCCGTAATGAGTTCATCACTTCTTGGCCCGCACTTTTACAAGCTCTCGAGTCCCGTTTCGCGCCCACCTTTTACAACGATCCTCAGGGGGCCCTCTTTCAGCTTCAGCAGCGGGGTTCAGTGAATGAATATCTCACTGAGTTCGAACGGTTGGCTAATAGGATCATTGGTCTTTCTCCCACGGCGCTTCTCAGCTGCTTTATTTCAGGCTTGTACCCCGATCTCCGCAGGGAAGTGCAAGCACTTCAGCCACTGTCAATCCCACAGGTTGTCGCTCTCGCGAAACTCCAAGAAGAAAAGCTTCAGAACCGCCGTCATATTCTTTGCTCGGGCTCCACTCATTTCTCACCAATGTCCACTCCGGCGAGTTCCACTTCTCCTTCTCCGCCTATCCTTACTACTCCCTCCCTGCCATCTCGCGTTCCCCTGAAACACCTCTCACCTGAAGAATTGGCTCTCCGTCGAGACAAAGGCCTGTGTTATCACTGCGAGGAGAAATGAAGTGTTGGTCACCGTTGCCGTCCTCGTCTCCATCTCCTCATTGTAGATGACGATGACGAAGAGTTTCCCGAGTCTCCCCCTCCATTAGCTCTTCCTCCCCCGGACTCCGTGCCTTCCCCATCACCATTCACGGGTCCTCAGATCAGTCTCAACACCTTGGCCGGTATGCCCGCGCCGAAAACATTTCGGATCTACGGTTCAGTCGCGCACCATCAGGTGATCATACTCGTGGATGGCGCAGCACTCACAATTTTATCCAGGCCCGCCTTGCTGCTTTCTTGCACCTTCCCCAGGTCTCTGAGCCGACAATGAAGGTGATGATTGGCAACAGCAGCACCATTGATTGCGACAAGAAATGCCCTCAAGTACCCATTCTTATTCAGGGATATCACTTTTCTGTTGACTTGTTTCAGCTACCTATCGGAGGTGCCGATATGGTCCTCGGCGTTCAATGGCTCAAGCAGCTGGGTCCGGTCACCACCGATTACACCTCGTTGACGATGACCTTCACCCACAAGGACCAGCCCGTGTCCTTACATGCCAACGTCCCTATGAACCCCAGCCCAGCTTCAGCCTAGCAGGTCTGCCGTTTGGCCCAAACCAATAGCACTTCAGCCCTATACCACATCACACTCTTTACTCATCACACCCCCTCATTCCCTACCATACCCCTTGTCCCTCCTTCTTTTACAAATTTACCCCTCAAATCACACCCCCCTTCTTCATCTCTTACCACACTTACACCCCACAATCCTATCCACACCCCCCTTCGTTGGACCTTCTTCTTCACCAATTCCAGCAACTGTTTCAGGAACCCACGCAGCTACCCCCACCTCGCACCATCACCCACCATATCCACCTGAAACCAAACGCTCAACCCGTTAACGTCCGCCCATACAGATATCTTTTTTCCCAGAAAACTGAACTCGAATGGCAGGTGGCTACGATGCTCGGCGCCGACATGATCCACCATAGCCATAGTCCTTTTTCTTCCCCCGTTTTGTTGGTTAAGAAAAAGGATGGCAGCTAGCGTTGCTGCGTGGACTATCGCGCTCTCAATGATATCACCATCAAAGACAGATTTCCCATGCCCACCATCGATGAGCTTCTGGACGAGATAGGCACCGCTTCCTGGTTCTCCAAGTTAGATCTCCGGCAAGGCTTCCACCAAATCCGTATGCATAAGGCTGATATCCAGAAAACAGCATTTCGCACTCACCATGGACATTTCGAGTTCAAGGTGATGCCATTTGGGCTCACCAACGCGCCCTCAACTTTTCAGGCCACCATGAATAAGCTGCTTCGTCCTTTTCTGCGAAAATTTGCGGCGGTGTTCTTCGACGATATTCTCGTCTACAGCCCCTCTTTTTCGACACACCAGCAACACCTCGAAGCTGTTTTCCAGACCCTACTCCAGGGTTCATTTTACCTCCGACGTTCCAAGTGCACCTTTTCCGTGCAGCAACTTAGCTACCTAGGTCATATAGTTTCTCCCCAAGGTGTCACCCCTGACCCCGAGAAGATACATGCTATGACGACCTGGCCGGTTCCGACGACCCCTTCGGACCTACGCAGCTTTCTCGGGCTCACCGGTTTTTATCGCAGATTCATTCGCGATTACGCCGCCGCCGCAGCCCCATTAACTACCTTACTATGCAAGGACAACTTCCATTGGACACCAGAAGCGCAGTCAGTTTTTCAACACCTGAAGAAGTTGATGACTCAGGCGCCTGTTTTGGCCTCCCCGAATTTCTCTTTACCCTTTACACTCGAAATTGATGCTTCCGTCCATGCTATCGGAGCTGTGCTAACTCAGCAATCCAGACCCATTGCATTTTCCAGTAAACAACTTTGTCCGAGGATACAACAAGCCTCTACCTATGTACGTGAGCTACACGCCATCACATCCGCCGTTAGGAAGTGGGGACACTATCTTTTAGGGCACGCTTTCGTCATATTGACCGACCACCGCAGTCTGAAGGAACTCATGTCCCAGGTTATCCAGACTCCAGAGCAGCAATGATACATGACCAAATTGTTAGGCTACGATTACACCATTCAGTATAAGCCTGGAGCCTCAAACACTGTAGCAGATGCATTATCTAGGGTTTCGCCACCTTCCACCATGTTGCTGTTATTGGTGCCACACAATCTCTTCCTGAACCAACTCAAACACTCATGTTCCCAGGATCCTGTATACACTGACTTACTTCGCGGGGTTCTTCACACTCCAGAGGCTCATCCCGGCTTCACCACTCTTCAAAACATGCTTTTTTACAATGATAAAATCTGGCTTCCTGAAGGTCATGATCTTACTCAGGTTCTCATGGACGAATGCCATATCACCCCCTGTGGTGGTCACATGGGTGTCACAAAGACACTCCACTGTATTGCTCAACACTTTTATTGGCCCAAGATGCACAAGGATATCCGCCAATATATTGCTCAATGTATCACATGCCAACAGGTGAAAACCGAAACGCGCAAACCAGCTGGCCTCTTGCAGCCATTACTGGTGCCAACGTCACTGTGGAGTGATCTTTCCATGGATTTCATTACAGGCCTTCTAGCCTCGCATGTTTACACTACCATTATGGTAGTCGTCGACCGTTATTCAAAAGGGACTCATTTTGGAGCTTTGCCTGCACAGTACACTGCCCATAAAGTAGCTCTATTGTTTATGGATATTGTCTGCAAAATCCATGGCTTTTCGAGAAGTATTATCTCCGACAGGGATCCGATTTTCGTCAGTACATTCTGGCGTGAGCTATTTCGTATTAGTGGCACGAAGTTGCGCTTCAGCACCGCCTACCACCCACAAACAGACAGCCAGACTGAAGTGATTAATCGCATTCTGGAACAATATCTACGCGCGTTTGTTCATGATCATCCTCAGAAATGGTTCTCCTTCCTTTCGCTTGCCGAATTGTCTTATAATACATCCACTCATAGCGGCACGGGATATTCGCCTTTCGAAGTCATGTTTGGACAGCCCCCTCTGGTTCCTCCTTTTTACGCTGCCGGAACATCACCAGTAGAAGCTGTGGATGCTCTCACATCTTCACGAGCCCTCATACATCAGACCCTCCAACGTAGGCTCCGTAAGTACCAGGAAATGATGAAGTCCCATGCTGACTCTCACCACCGGGACGTCCACTTCGCGATTGGGGACTGGGTTTATGTTCGTTTACGTCCCCACCGTCAAACTTCCCTCCAGCCTTCATACACTAAGCTTTCCAGGCGATACTATAGGCCGTATCAAATCCAGGAACGCGTGGGCCGCGTCGCTTACCGTTTGCAACTTCCCCAGAACTCCAAGATACATTCCGTTTTTCATGTCTCGTTACTAAAAGCCCACCATGGTCCCCCTCCTTTGAACGAGCCTGCCCTACCCCGCTTCAGGAACAAGAATCATCCACTGGTGCAACCCCTTTGCTTCTTGGACTGGAAACTCAACGAGTCCACTTCACCTCCTACTCCACAGTCCTCGTTCAATGGACCGGACTGGCCCCTGAAGACACTACATGGGAGTCGTGGCCTCAGCTCCCCGATATTTATGACCTTGAGGACAAGGTCTATTTTCAGACCGGGGGAATTGATAGCATTACTACAGATAAACACGTGTCCTATTCCACTACAGACACTGGTCCCACGCGTCACTCCACACGCACTCACACGAGGCCTGCGTATTTGAACGATTATGCTTAATATCGTTAGCGTTGTCTAGCACTAGGAGACAGCATCTTTTCTGTTATAATAGAATGGGATATTTTCCCTTATCTCTTTCATAATCCTCATGTATAAATAGGATAATGCATGAATGAAATATACAGAAATAAGCTTTCTCTTCACTCAACTCGTTATTCTCTAGTTTAGATATAGCGGTTCCTATCAATTCTTCACATGTATTTTAATCAAAAAGTGGAAAGAAGTGATAATGCACATTTGTTGCAAACATAAATGATAGTAACAGGTGTGAATCCTTTTTTTTTACTACACTTGCTTTCTCTTTTTCTGTCGTTAGGAATATAAATGAGTCAAGGTGAGTCAACCACTAAAAATTTAGATTTAATTTTAGGAAGAAAAAAAATAAATGACGCAAGCTTGTCTCATGTTTAAATAAGCCTAATTAAAAGCTCGGGTTTGGTGTGTTTAAAAAAAAATTAAAGTTTGAGCTTGGTTTGATTAACTCATTAATAATTTAATTATTTCTTAATTTTATAAATTTATTATTTAATAAAACATTTTAATTCTAGTTATTTGACATAATGGAATCTATGCAATTTTATTTTATTTTCTATGATATACACTCACAAAATCGAGTTATTCATAAGTTATTAATGTCGAAATTATAAAGCTTAAACTTGACTCATTTAAAAAATCAATATCAATCTTAAGCTTGAGTTTATTTATTTAATTAAGGATCTTGTTAACTAATGTCCTAAGGAAATTGGTTAAAGAATTAAAATGAGAAAAAAAATTAATGTGTAAATTATAAGAAAACAAAAATTCATGGAAAACATAATTTTGTTAATTTTGCGCCTTTAAATAAAAAAAATTATTTTTAGTTCATTAACCAATGTTCTTAAGACACTTGTTATCATTTGTCTTTAATTAAACAAACTAATATAATTAAGCATTTAATGAGTCAATCTCAAATGTTTTATCAGCACATCTTTAATGAAAATTTCTTATGTGAATTTTTTAGATTATTTTTTTGTGGTTCCCATAATGTCATATTATTATAAGAAATTCATACATAACTTTACTCTAATGATAAAAAACTCTAAAAAACTTCAAAAAAAAATTATACTTTTATATTTTTTATTTTTACTTAATTATGATATTGTTATCTGTCAGATAAATATTACTTTTATTGTTAAGAAACAATTTCTCGTTGAAAATACAAAACTTATTTTTAAGAAACTCTCTTTGCCCCATATATTTACTCCAAACAAAAAAAATTATAAAAATAATTTTTTTTATTTAAAAAATCCTTAAAAAAAGCTCGATTGTAAATGTTCTTAATAATTTGTCTCATTTACACTTGTATTGGTCATGAATGATATACAGTGCAAAAATGTGTTTTACACTTTTTAATGTGAGTTTCTTTAAAGAAATAATAAAAAGAGAAAGGGCGGGAGAAACAAAGAGACATTTCTAAGTTTCATTGCTTTCACATTTTTTTATTTATCAAAATGATCACTACAATTTCGGTCATTTTGATTCCTATGAAGTGGCATCCACGTGTGGACCAAGCTGGTGGCTACCACTTAGGTGTTATATATCAACTTTTCTGACAACATTAGATGATAATGGGCAATGGAGGAATTAACTTGATTGACAGGTTTTAAATTTAGCTAGGAGTTTTTTTTTTTTTTTCATTTCGTTAATGTTAAGATTAATTTGTCCAACTCTTACAGTTATACATGAATGATTAAAAAAACTGTAAAAAAATTATTATTAGATAGATATATATTATGTTGTGTATGAGTAATATTTGAATTTATTTAATTACTATCCTAAGTGTTGATCAGCTAAAAATATACATCTAATCAGCACACATGCTAGTACTCGTGAGTTTGGCTCGTATTTAACTGTAGTGCAATTGAGAAAGTATAAACATAAAAGTATAATTTAAACTTGCTAAATCATGAAATTCAATTGATTAACAGACAATGGATTAGCAGTCTCAATCTTACAAAACTTAGCAAGATGTTAAACGTCACATCATATTTCTCTTAATTGATTGCAAAGTTTATTTATTTTTTGTTTGATTTCAAAATTAGAATTTAACTTATACAAAGGGAGGTTTGATTTTAGCTGATTAACTGAACTTTAAAATCTACAAGGATGAACAACCCTACCAACTTGAAGATATTAACAATAAATCCATTGAAACCCCATCTTTCTCCATAGGTATTTCTAGCAATGACCTAAAAGCTTGCAATTTCTAATTCCAGCCAAATGTCCCAAAAAGAGAACTGTTGGAGAAACAGAAGCAGCAGAAAGTAGCACAAACGTCAAAGGCATAGGGATGAGAATGGGAAACTGAACAAAACCATTTTGTACAGCTAATTTCAGAAACTAGAAGACGACAAAATTCACAGAATTATGTAATGTTGCAGCAGTAGTAAGAACTATATGAGCATCAAATTTTTTTATTTGATCCTTTATCAGAACATATGTATTTTAAAAGCCCAAATGCAAACGATTAAAAGGGGTAATTTCATTTTGAATTTATCAAATGAGAGTAAATTTTAAATTAATATCTAAATAGGAATAAGTAGTAGAGATTTTTATGATTTCTAATTATGAAATTGTAAATTATTGGTGACTTTGGCTTCTTTTTAATTTTACTGAAATAGTAAAATCTAAATGATTTTAGTTTTTTTATATGAAGTCTAACATATGTAATGATTTTAAAGTTGTTCTAATTTTTTATTTTTAAATTAACTTTTGATGACCTTAAAGTTGATTTAATTTCTACGCATTTTTGTTTTAATATTTTTTTTTTACTGATATTAACATATAATATTAACTTAAAATTTATCAAATAATATTAAATTATTTTTATATATTTTGAATTAGTTTTTACATTCATCATCAAGTAAACTAATATTTTGTAATGTATTATTAATTAATTTTATCCAATAAAATTATTTTAATATTAATAATAAAAAATAAATTATTAATAAAATGAATAATACAAATTAAACACAAACATAAAATTAAAAACTAAAAATAATATTAGCCGTCAACTTGTCCGTATGGACATTTATTACGATTATGTCCTTCAGTTCTATACAATGAACATTTCTTAAACCTATTTGAAATTATTTCGTCTATCTCACTATGTATACAATTAGTGATCGACTTTTCCTCTCTGTCTCGCCACTTCGAAGGATTAAACATAAAATATGAACAAAAATATAAAGGTAATTTATCTTCAATTTCAAGAGAATGAAACTAATATTAATAAATTGTGTAAATATTTTCGAACTTGTATACATGTCATTTGTTTATTTGATTAAAATTTAAGTCTTTAGTTTACATTATTTTTTCTAATTTTAAAAAAATCTTTAACATCAGTAACAAAATATAGAAAATATTAAATAAAACAATAAAAAAATATTAAATAAAATAATATAAAAATATAAAAAATATTAAATAAAATAATATACAAAAATACAGAAAACATTAAATGAATCAATATACAAAAGTATAAATTAAAACTAATTTAGAGTGCGTTCAAAAGTAATTTAAAATTTAAAAAAAAAATTAACACGATTTTAAAATCATTAAACATTTTACGATTTCAAATAAATAATTAAAAAATTAGAACGAATTTGAAGTTGTTAAACATGTTATGACTTCATCTAAAAAAAAATCGTTCAGTTTTTATTACTACAATTTAAAAAAATTAAAATTATGAATTTTTTATTACTTTATAATTAAAAGTTTTAAAAATTCCTAAAACTTATTCCTATTTAGATATTAATTCAAAAATTATCTTCATTTAATAAATTTCAAAAGAAATTACTAGTCATTGACCCCCCAAATGCATGTCACTGACATTTCGATTTTGGCATCCAATTAAAGTATCCATACAAATTAAGCCCAGGATTTTGCTTATCATCCACCATAGGGAATTCCAAATCATGACTCAAATAAATGGGTATACATGCACACATTGGGTTTAGATTAACTGTAAAAAGTATTCCAATTATAATTAATTATATTTGTATTCAATTATCATAATTAATTATATATTCAGATAAACTTTATATTTGAATATGTTAGATAAAAAGCAATTTAAGACAATGTGTCTTTAAAGTTGTTTAAAAAATCATATTTTATACTAAGATTATAAAAAAGTTAAAAATTTATTTATAGTTGTTGTTTTGTATTTAAAATAATTATTATTGGGATAAAACGAGAAAAATAAAAGGCAGTTAAAAATAATTTAACAATTATAATTATAAACAATAAATTTTACTTATTATGAAAAAGCTTTTTCCGTATATCGTCTTGCCGACTGAAAAGTAACAACACATTCCGGCAAATTTATGGAGGAGGGTTGGTTTTAGAAACTATTTACTCAATGGGGTCTGATTTATAAGAAATTACCGGGGGGGGGGGGTCTGTTTTCTAAGTGGGTGCCGCCATTGACACTGGCGGGAAGCTTGAACCGCCAGTGGCAATGGCGGGATAGGGGCTGACTAGGAGAGAGGGGGAGGGGTGCAGAGGTGTCCCGCCCTTGGAGATGGCGGGATAGGAGAGAGGGGGTGGTCCCGCCCTTGGAGCTGGCGGGACAGGTGAGAGAGGGCGGTACCGCCACTGGAGGTTGCGGGACAGGGGGAGAGAGGATCCCGCCTTTCGAGCTGGCGGGATAGGCTTGTTTCTGAAAAAGTCTGCACCTTGTTCACGTGAATGAAGGCTTTCATGGCAGCATGCGTATACACAAACACGTAAGGTAGTGTTTTTTAACTAATGTAAACTTTTATTACTCTCTCACTTTGATAATCATGTATTAAAAATTGAAGTTTTAATGTTAAGCATCAACTTTTTATAATTATAATGTAATGATTAAAATTAATTTTTCTCATTTTTCATTTAATACATCTTCATCATATTATTATATACAGCATGCATATAGACACACGTATAAAGAGAAATAGAGAGATAATAATGTTTGTTTTTCCAAAATGTCCAAGAACTTGAAGGGGAATTATTTTTATTCAAACATCTCCTTTCCTTTTTTATTTGTCTACTTTCATTTTTTATTTTAAATACCGCGACTAATCACATAAAATTTGTGTTTGTTCTTTTTATATTTATATTATTTTTATTTTTATTTTTTGTACAATTTATTACTAGTATAGTAATCGATTCCCTAAATCTATGAACCCCTCCAACTAAATCCAATAATTTTTTATTTTATTATTAATCAAGAATTTCGTATATAGCTAGAACGGCCCTCACAAATTGCAAAGTAGTAGGAAAAGCCAAATCATGAAAAAGGTGAGGGTATCTTTTTCATCGTTTACCTTTTTATTTATTTAGAAGACTGAAAACATTTTTGTGGGAATAAACTAAAAAATTATTCTGTTCAAAGAAGATGGAAAACAGAAAAAATATACTCTTTCATGCACAAATTAAACAATTTTTTTCTCATTTTGATTTATCTTTCTAGTTTTAATTTTTTTTATAATTTTGAACACATTTTTTATTCTTGTTTCTATACAACTAAACAAGAAGAGAACAATACTAATTTTCTTATCTTTTATTTCTTTCTTATCATACAATTTGAAAACAAAAAGGATTTATATATTTTGTATTCCTTTTCCTTCCTTATTTTTCTCTTCTTATACTTTTTTCCCATAAATCAAACATACAGTTCTCTATATAATAATAATAATTTTAAACCACTCCACTTGCATAGATTTGATGGGACTGAAGCTTGGAGAGTGATGCTGAATGATGAGACTCAAGCCTGATGCAGTTACGGTTCACATGCATTGAATTTTTTTTTTATGCAGACTAGGGAGGAGAATAGGGCACTGTATTGGATAGAGAAATCATAAATGACATGCATACAGAGTTACTTTAATAATGGTGTACGTTGCTTTTTGCTAAAAAAATTCTTTAAATAAAGCAAACTTGAATCACACTCTGCACTTGCATAGATTTGAGACCGAAGAGAGTATTGTGAAAGAGGAAGAAGCAGTTTTGAAGTTTGATTCTATAGTAAGTAAGGATGTTTTATATTTATTTAATTAAAGTTTTCTTTCATTTTGTTTATTTATGATGTACAAATTTTTTATTTTGAAGTAACAAATATTATGGTTAGAATGAAATTTGAAGCTCAAATTTAAGTGTATTAATTTTGTAAATTACATTTTAAATTTAAAAAATATTAGTAGTAATTATTTGTAAGCCTTTTTGTTAATGGTTTTTGCGTCTGAATTATTATTTGACATATAATTTAATTTAAGACAAAAAATAATTACATGCTATTTCTTAAGTATTTTGTTGTTTGGTCTGAGTACGAAGTATTATTTTACTTGTAATAAAATTTAGTATAAGTTAACAAAAAGAAATTGTAATTTTAATTATAAAAACAATAAGAAAAATATTACCAATTTTAAAAGTCCCGTCATTTAAATTTACTAACATGGGAATAACAATTTTTCGTTACTATATTTATTAGTAATTTATTGATTTTTAATAATCATAAAAGAAGTTTACTTGGATTTTTAGATTATTTTATACTAGATCAGGTCTAATACTTGTCCAGTTTTCGAAAAATAGTAGGTGAATATTTTTTCTTTCCAAGCAATCACTAGTGCAGAAAATTAAAAAATATAGTTGAATTAATTCTTTAACACTCACTAATTTTGTATCTCTTTGTTTTTATCACATATATCATATTAGTTATTATACTTGAATTGTATATATTTCTTTTATCTCCTTGTCTCACTAAGTTTCAAATTAGTTGTTCACCGAGTATTTTTTGCCTTACATATACACGCATGTAATTTAATTAATTAACCATTGAGACTATTAAGTAGAGATGGAGGAAAAATTACGCCTTATTTATATGTGTCCTGCATTCCTATATATAGATAGTATACTTTCCTACTAATTTTGTCATATGTATATATATATGATATATCCTTCATTACCGAATATATGTCATTTGAGTTAAGTAAGTTGTTCTCGTTAATTAGTACTGAAAAACGACTTCGAAGATACAAATATGGGGGCGCCTAGGCGTGTTGGCCATGTTCCGTCTGAAATTTTTTTAAGTGTAATCCTTTCATTTATAACCCTTCCATTTTGTGTTTGTCTGGAATTTTTTTGAAGTTGAAGAATTTTCCATAAATTATTTAATTAGAGTACTTTTTTTTAGAATAAAGTATGAATGTGAAGTTTAAGTTTAATAGAGGAAGCAAATAAATATTTGATATTTAATTGAAGTAATGATTTTATTTGTTAGACTAATATTTGAAGGCAAAGTTTAAGTGAATTAATTTTTTTAATTAGAATTTTTATTATAAAATTAGTATGAGTAATTATTTATTTTAAAACTCCTATTGTTATGATTAATTATTATTAATTTTGATGATGTAGGTATATCATGAATTCAATTATTACAATGTTGTATTTCAATGGAAGAGTATATGAAGACAGTGATGGTGTAATATTTGAAGGCAGTAAAAAGGTCATTCAGATTAAACGCGGAATTAGTTTCAATGCTTTGAAAAAAAAATTGGAGATAAGGTAAAGTTAGAAAATAATGAAATTATTTCTACTATAAGTTGTAGATTTTTAGTTTCAGGAAAATATGTTGCATTGCAAATTTGTGATGACGAAGATGTTGAAACTATGATCGAAAGTTTTCAACAACAACAACAAATGTCAGTTTTAGAATTGTACGTAGAAAAGGATGTTGCTGGTGGTTCGATGTTTCATGCTGCAAATTCTGTTACGTCATGTGGACGTAATGTATCTCATCATGAATCGGAACTGCCAAGAAATATAAGTAATTTACATGATGATGAAGATGATGATGATGACGATTACCTTGCATCTAACTCATACGTTGAAGAGTCGTTCAATGAAGATGATAGTGATGATGGAATATTTGATACAGACGATGAAGTCACTGACATCGTTGAACCAGTTTCAATTGTTCACCCAACCGAAGGTAAATGTTTGTGAAATACAAAATTAGTTGAATACATCTATCTTTTTATGAGAATTGTATTTAATGGTAACTAAATAGGAGTAGTTTCTTTACATGATTTTTTTTTAAATTATTAGGTGTACCACAAATTCAAAATCCATTTTGGAATGATGCTATGCATTATAATAATATCAATTGGAGTCATCCGGACGAGGAGGACATTTGTGGTCTGGACATGCCAACGACTTTTAATGTTGGACAAGAATTATATGTTGGCATGGATTTTGACAGTAAAGATGCGGTAAAAAAATGCACTGAAACAATATGTGATGAAGGTGCATCAAACTTTTAAGGTTGTTGAAACGAAATCACACAAATATATCGTTTGTTGCCCCAACAACACCGAAGAGTCTCCTTGCCCTTTTTATATGAGGGCAATTTTATCCAAAAAAACTGATGCATGGAAAGTGACACAATGGGGTGGACCGCACACATGTCTAAATATGACTATGACACAAGACCATGAGAAGCTTGATTCAAATTTAATTGCGACTTGCGTAGTAGGTACGTTTTTTATGTTCATATTATCCTACTTTTGTGTTATTTGTTATTTTAATTTGTAATTTTATTTTAGTATTTGAATAACAGGCATGATCAGAGAAGATCCATCAATAAAAATTTCTTTGATTCAAGAAAGGATAAATAGTGAATTTTCCTATAAGGTTTCATACAGAAAAGCATGGATGGCCAAACAAAAGGCGATTGCAATTGAATATGGCGATTGGGAAGAGTCGTATGCGAAACTCTCGTCATGGCTAACACACATGCAAAATCATTCTCCTGACTCATACTTTCAAATACTACATGACGATTTTATTGTTGGTAATAGGGTAAGTCGCGAACATCGTCAGTTTCATCGAGTATTTTGGACATTTGGTCAATGCAAAGAGGCTTTTAAGTACTGTAAGCCAATCATACAAGTTGACGGCACACATTTATACGGCAAATACCGTGGGACCCTGTTAATGGCCACATCGCAAGATGGAAATGGTGGTGTTCTTCCTCTAGCATTCGCCGTGGTCGAAGGCGAGACGCTAACAGCATGGTCATGGTTTTTGGCCCACTTGCGTGATCACGTCACAGATAAGAATGCAATTTGTCTAATATCTGATCGTCACGCGAGTATAAAGTCTGCTGTCGCTAACGAACATCTTGGTTGGCAACCTCCCCACGGTTATCATGTGTACTGCGTCCGACACATAGCCAGCAATTTCAACCGCAAATTCAACAACGCGAAACAAAAAGAGATGTTCAAGAAGGGTAAGGTTGATTTTATACATTAATTTAATTTGAGTTTGATGTCTACGTACAACTTTTGATGATAACAAATTTGATGCAGCGTACACTCCTTGCAAGCATGTGTTTGATCAAAACTTAGAAAAATTTCGTCAACTGAGTCCAGCCATAGCAAGATGGATTGATCGCATTTCAAAGGAAAAATGGAGCATGGCTTACGATACATCTGGACGACGATATGGTCACATGACAACCAACCTATCAGAATGTGTGAATAAGGTGTTGAAAGATTGTCGCAGCATTCCAATAACAGCGTTGGTCAAGTCAACATATAGTAGGTGCCGAAAATACTTTATTGATCGTGGTCGCCAAGCCCAAAGACAATTAAGAGAAGGCCAAGTTTATTGTTCTAAGCTTGTTACAGAACTTAGGAAAAATCAAGAACAAGCTTGTTCGCACATCGTTCGCGTGTACGATATCCACTCGACAAGGTTTGAAGTTGAGGAGACCTTCAATCCTATAACGCAACGTGGCGGACAAAAATGGGCAGTTAACTTGAATGGCCATTATTGTCAATGCGGAAGGTATTCTGCGCTTCACTATCCATGTTCACACATTATTGCAGCTTGTGGTTACGTGAGCATGAACTACTACCAATATATAGATGTTGTTTACACCAATGAACACATCTTAAAAGCATACTCCGCACAGTGGTGGCCTCTTGGGAATGAAGCGGCAATTCCTCTTTCTGATGAGGCATGGACACTAATCCCTGACCCAACTACAATTCGTGCGAAAGGTCAGCCAAAATCAACAAGGATAAGGAATGAGATGGATTGGGTCAAACCATCTGACCAGCGACAAAAATGTAGTAGATGTGGAGCTGAAGGGCACAATAGGCGCCGCTGTCCAATGCAATCTGACCGTGGGAGTAATTCATTTAATTGATTTATGTATGTTACATGACTGACTTGTATTGCTTTAGGTTTTGTTCAATGTATTTACTTGTTGGTCTTTAATGAAATCGTCAGTTACTTTTTGTTGAATGTGTGCTTCTAATGAAATAAAATTACATTTATAAGTTACTTTAGTTTTTTTAACTATCTACAATGACAAAGTATGGACTTAGTCATTATGGTTTAGTGTCTAAGTATTTTGGTTTAGTGTTTAGGGTCTAAGCCTTAGGGTTTAGTGTTTACAACTATGGGATTAGGGCTAATTTTTTTTATTTGAAGGGTTAGGGTTTGTTCTTATTTTTTAGGGGTTAGGGGTTACTTCTTATATGTTATGGGTTAGGGTTAGTTCTTATTTTTTTAGGGGTTATGGGTTACTTCTTATATGTTATGGGTTAGGGTTAGTTCTTATTTTTTTAGGGGTTATGGGTTACTTCTGATATGTTATGGGTTAGGGCTAAGTTTTTTATTTTAGGTCTAGGGTTAGGGTTACTTCTTAATTTTATAGGGGTTACTTCTTATTTGTTAGGGGTTAGGGTTTAGTTCTAATATTTTAGGGATAGGGTTAGTTTTTGGGTTTAAGCGTTAGGGTGTAGTTCTGATATTTTAGGGGTTAGGGTTTAGTTCTTATTTGTTATTTTAGGGTGCAGTGCTTATTTTTTAGGGGTTCGTGTTAAGTTCTTTTTATGTTAGGTTTTAGGGTTACTTTTTTTTTATTTTAGTGGTTAGGGCTAACTCATGTATAACGGTTAGGGTGTAGTTTTTTATTTTAGGGTTAGGGTTTAGTTATGAAAATCTTACAGTTAGGACTAATTTTTACGGGTTAGGGTTATGTTTTTTTGTTTTTAGGGTTAGGGCTTAGTTGTGAAAATCTCAGAGTTAGGACTAATTTTTTTAGGGGTTAGGGTTAGGTTTTTTATTTTATGGTTAGGGTTTACTTTTGAACATTTTTAGGGTTAGGGCAAAGTTATTTATTTGAAGGGTTAGGGTTTAGTTCTTGTTTTTAAGGGAAATACAATTACATTTAGAAGTTGAAATAAAATAACTTTTTTTAAAGGGTAAGGGTTTAATTCTTATTTTTTAGGGAAATACAATTACATTTAGAAGTTGAAATAAAATAACTTTTTTTAAAGGGTAAGGGTTTAATTCTTATTTTTTAGGGAAATACAATTACATTTAGAAGTTGAAATAAAATAACTTTTTTTAAAGGGTAAGGGTTTAATTCTTATTTTTTAGGGAAATACAATTACATTTAGAAGTTGAAATAAAATAACTTTTTTTAAAGGGTAAGGGTTTAATTCTTATTTTTTAGGGAAATACAATTACATTTAGAAGTTCAAATAAAATAACTTTTTTTAAGGGTAAGGGTTTAATTCTTATTTTATAGGGTTAGGCTTAGTTTTTTTTTATTTTAGGGTTATGGTTTAGTTATGAAAATTTTAGAGCTAGGACTAATTTTTAGGGGTTTGGGTTAGGTTTTTTCTTTGAGGGTTAGGGTTTAGTTCTGAACATTTTAGGGTTATGACTAATGTTTATGGGGTTAGGGTTAGGTTTTTTATTTTAGTGTTAGGGTTTAGTTTTTATTTTATAGGGTTAGGCTTAGTTATTTTATTTTAGGGTTAGGGTTTAGTTATGAAAATTGCAGGGTTTTGGACTAATTTTTATGGGTGAGGTTTAGTTTATTTTTATTTTTTGGTTAGGGTTTAGTGCTGAACATTTTTGACTTAGGGCTAATTTTTAGGGGTTAGGGTTAGGTTTTTATTTTAGGATTAGGGTTTAGTTCGGAACAATTGAGGGCTAAGTGCTTATATTTTATAGGTTAGGGTTAGTGTTTCATATTTAAGGGTTATGGGATACTTTTTATGTTTTATGGGTTAGGGTTTAGTTCACATTGAAATTCATCGTTACTTAGAAACATTAGTTTTTTCCCTTTGGCTACCTTTGTTATTTGGTTTAGGGTTCATTGATTATTATAGTTTGATACGCGACATAAATTCTATCCATAAGTAAGCCTTAATAAACTGAATATCATACATTACGCCATGAATGTCAAATTACAAATATACAACAAAGCCTTAATCGACAGAGACATGCAAATCATTCATTTTGGTGTCCGTGATGCCGTGAGGATGTGCCACATGGTCGATCCCATCTTCGTGCTTGGCGATCAGGATTTCTTCTGCCCCGATGCCTCCCCGCTTCTTCTTCGTCAGCCTCCGCAGAAAATGCGTTACGCAAATCAACACCGAATAAGTCACCCGTATTAGGTATTTGTCCCGGTACATTCCATTGTGTTCCTAACGGGGCATTAGGTGTTGGAATTGGCCCATGATATTGCTATGAAGGGGTCATTGTGGGCCATGAAAATTGAGCTTGTGTTTCCGCAAAACCACCGAACGATTGCTGGGTTGCAGAAGTATCAGTGTCATGACCCTGAAAAGGATACTGATACATCTGTGTCGGATACTCAGCAAATGTTTGTGGCGTGTAATACATTCCATGGTCACGCTCCGCCATTTGTTGGGAATATTCTTCCGCTTCAACAGTGTCCCTTCTTCTGTCTATCCCCTGAGTTTCAATACTTGACTGAAGCATGTGAAACTGTTGTGCGGGAAATTGACGCTCTGATGCGGGACCATGTGACACTGGCTCAGTGACTCTCTCTTGCTCTTCGGATAAAATTGTAACTTTTTCCACATAAGGCACGAGATCATCAAATGTGCATGTTTTCCTCCCTTGAGGAGACAACATGTATTGTAATGCCTCCGCAACTTCACCCTGCATTTGTAACGGTAACAAAATTAATGGCCATCATTAAATAAAAGTTCAACTTAAAATTTGAAAAAAAAGTAAAAAATACCAATGTAGCCGTCTTTGCATTTTCTGGGTCAACAAACATCTTTGTCTTTCGCCTATACCAGACCATGTAGTCCGAGTTAAAACTCAATAGGCCTTCTTGTCGGGGATAAGCGTCGACCCTAAATGCATGGCGATTATTCCACTGCTGAATCATTGGGGCGAACAATTGCCCCCAATTTTCGTCATGTTTCCCCTTTAATGTTATGCCATGAATGTTTAGGGGTTGTGAAGGAGACTCTGGAACTGGTTGCTGCATCCCAAATTGTCTCAAGACTCTGTCCGGTTGGTGCCACTCAATAACTTGGAAACAAATTAGTGGCACCACCGCGTACCACGCGAGACTTCCGACTAAACAAACGGGAGGCAAGAATGACATAACGGTTGATGGGTAAGGCTCCCACACAAACTGCATATAACAATATAGTTGTGAACATTGTAGTAAAATAAGACATATAATTTTTTATTTTACAAATACAATAGCATGGTTCTTACCTCATGACGTTTCATAATATCAAACTTGCGACGAAAAACTTTCACATCATCATTGCCGATATGTTGGTTTCCACGTCGCAGCCACCTACAAAGAATAAAATCTAATATACCCTAAAACCATTTATTCTATTAAAATGAAAGACGCTGTTAAAAATGACTGACATGTGCCCTAGTGGTGTATTTTCTATGTGGGAAGGAGTCCTCTTTGGAGCCAAGGTGGGACATTGTTCCCATGCCCACAATTGTAGTAAGATGCACATACCTCCGATTGATTTAGTTTTATAATCGGTGGCACTGCACATCTCTCTGTATAGAAAACTAAGTACGGCAGCTCCCCATGCATATCTGCCACATTCTTCAAAGTCACGTAAAAATTGAAGGTACCTTACCGAAACTCTGTTACTGGTTTTGTCAACGAACAAGACACCTCCAATAAATCTCAGTATCCATGCACGGGCAAACCTTCGTACTTGTTCTTCGTCGTCGTCATTATTAATTTGATCAAAATGGTGAGCCAGCCAACTTAATTTAACTACACTACCTTTAATTTCACCTTCTTGTGGTCTGACTCCCAATAATTCCTCACATAAATCAGCCAAATCAAGATTTGTTGGACCGATTAATGGTAAACCATCCACACTTATACCTAACAACACAGAGACGTCTTGTAGAGTGATAGTATACTCTCCGCATCTCATGTGAAACGTATGTGTTTCCGGCCTCCATCTTTCTATCAGAGCACTAATTAGTGAGGCATTTATTTTTAAGAAACCCATCTTGATAATCCACCCGAAACCAGATTGTTGAAGAAAAGGAAAAATTTGTTCTGGAATTTGTTCTTCCCCTTGATACGTGGGGACAGCTCGTCTGATATGCAATTTCCTTTCTTCTTCCCCATTCCAAACATGTTCTGAAATATGCTTAGGTTGCATCCATAATACATATGGGGCCAGATTTAATGTTAATGTGTGATGAAGATGATGATGAAGATGTCATTGCTGCTGCAAAATAAAATATAATACATGTGAAGAAAACTTTAATTTATTACTAAACTTTAAATATATAACAATAAATTTGTAAAAAATCAAACTCGACAATTTTTAATATATTCTATACATAAATTAAAATATATGTGAAGAAAACTTTAATTTATTAGTAATTTTTTTTCTACAATTAACAAATAAATAATTGAATAAAATATGGACTAACAAATTATTTATAATACAAACAAATATTGAAATGCAAAAAATCATTTCAATAATATATATACAAAAATAATAATAATAATGTACAATGTATCATATATTTAATCACTTAAATTTTCTAAAACAAATAATAATAACGTACAAATTAAAACTAACAAATAATATATATATCATTCTAACTAAACAATAATTAACTCAAATAATATTAAATTATGATCTCATTTATTTAAAATACAAAATTATAATACTAAAAAGATAGATTTACGTGTGTCAAGTGTCTAATATTACAATTATTTATTTAAGTGTCAAATATTTAATATTACAAAAACTAAAAATTTAGGTGTGTCTAAAATTTATAAATATATACCTAAAGATAATATTAACTTGTGCCTAATACTAAAAAATCTAATATTACTTATTTGATCCTAAAGTATCATCCATGTATATATATTTATTAGACTAAACTATCATCCGTCTAAATATATACCTAATACTACAAAGCTAATATCACATGTATAAAATTTAAGAGTATACACAACAACTAAATATATATACACGTAATATTTTTATACTAACTAAACAAATATATAATATTATTTTCAATTATACTTACTCATACAATTTTTTTTACTAGAGATTAAGTTATAAAATAATTTCTTATTTAAAACTCATAAGAATAATTAGTTTGTCAACCCCTGCATCATATATTTTAATTCTACGAATAATTAACAATACAATTAATTATATATGTAGTACACAAATAAAATAAATTTACAAAAATAATTGAAACAAGTTGATAAGAAAGAATAATTATTTTACAAAATTTTATATTTCTTGAGTTAGAATATATTTTATTTTACAGATATTTCTAGAATTCATAATAAAATTCTCATTCTTTGATAAAAAAAATTAATAATAATATTCTATGCTATGCTGTAATTACTACTAATAATACTAAAATATTATATACAATAATCAAATAACATCTAACAATATATACAATAACAATAACTAAATAAAATTTTAATTCTAACTAACCAAATAACAATTACTACTAATACTAAAATATTATATACAATAACCAAATAACATCTAACAATATATACAATAAGAATAACTAAATAAAATTTTAATTCTAACTAACCAAATAATATTTTGATACTAACTAACCTAATATTGGAATATTTATTAATAAGTAAAAAATAATAACACAATAGCTACTCATACAAACTAATTTAAACTTAGAACTTTTGTTAATAATAACTAACCTACTATTTATATACTAACTAACTTATAATACTAACTAACTTAAACTTATAATATATATTAGCATATTTACTTTGAAAATACATACCAGGAATTTAAGGGCACTTGAAGCACACTTGAAAGATGAATGCACAGAAGAACACAAACACAATAATCTCTCAAACTCCAGAAGAAGAAAGAAAGAGAAAGCAAACTAAGGAAGCTGTGTAAACGTAAAGAATGAGTTCAACATTTTTTTTATAGCCCAAAACTTATACCCCACCCCCAACGTTCAAATTTTTTTAACGTTAAGATGCTATATATGCTAGCCTTTTCAGAACCTGAAAGCTATTGCTTACAAGGTGCAGACCAAACCTTCATTCACGTGAACATAGGTGCAGGCTTTTCAGAAAAAGGTGCAGACCAAGCCTTCATTCACGTAACCCACACAAGCCTATCCCGCCAGCTCGAAAGGCGGATCCTCTCTCCCCCTGTCCTGCAACCGCCAGTGGCGGTACCGCCCTCTCTCACCTGTCCCGCCAGCTCCAAGGGCGGGACCACCCCCTCTCTCCTATCCCGCCATCTCCAAGGGCGGGACACCTCTGCACCCCTCCCCCTCTCTCCTAGTCAGCCCCTATCCCGCCATTGCCACTGGCGGTTCAAGCTTCCCGCCAGTGTCAATGACGGCACCCACGTAGAAAACAAACCCCCCCCGTAATTTCTTATAAATCAGACCCCATTGAGTAAATAGTTTCTAAAACCAACCCTCTTCCGTAAATTTGCCACACATTCCATTCACTCTGCTTCATTAACTTTACTACACAGTTTCACATCATTTCTAATAAGAGCAACCAGAAATTAAATCAATTTTGTGGTTAAAAATTCATCACTAGACTTGCTCAAGAAGGACTTTACTTTTGAGAAGCAACTAAAAAAACTAAACAGATTTATTTTGGTAATTAAGAGACCACGGGTATAAACTATACAGATTTATTTTTATTAGTATGTTATAAATATGAAATATTTACTAATCTTATGAATTTTAAAAAGAAACTTATAATTGATTGACTATCTTTAATAGAGTTTATTTTTTAGATATAACTTTTTTTATCCATAAAATTCGAATATTTAACATATCTCAATCCAATTTAACTGGAATTGTCAGTAAATTATACAGATTTTAGGAAAACTATACTTAGCTTCTTTTTACATGAAATTATTTATTCAATAATTAAACACGAGTGCAGAATGTGAATCTTAAATAAAGAACCAATGAGAAACGCATGAATACGGCAATACCATGTCACGAAGAAAAAAAATATATATTATTGTGATATCTTGGTACCTTGAACATACATAAGTTAGACTTTTTTTTTTTTTTGTTTTTTTAAATTTCCTCAGATGTGCGTGGTCCAAGTCCGAAACTTTCCCAATGGAACCTCATTGTTTATCCAGAAGAATGTAAAGGATGTCCATTGTTTCATTGGACCAGTGCAACTCCTCTTTCAGCCTCCCAATTCCCCAACTTTGTGGGTCCCACACACACACATCATTTTCCTTCATTAATTTCTGGGACCTATTTTGATTGTTACTATCATGTTGAAGATGATGCATTATGTGACAGGGGGGTGTGTGGACCCTCCTCCTTTTCTATGCAACTTATTACTCAAAAACAAGCAAAATGCCACTATTAATTGATTGCTTGGGAGTATCATCATATCATACTTTTCAAACCCTAGCACGTGGAGAGCTCCAAAGTTATGACAGTGGGGGGCACCTCATTGATTGGTTGGTACTCATGAAATTTTTTCAGGGTATACCCCCTGCCCAATGGTTCATGGATCCACTCCCATTTTACTCATGTCTCCTCCTTTGTTGGTTGTTCTAGTTGCATGAATCGAATGGGAGATGCTTGTTCATAGGTAATAATAATGGACAATACATTTGCTATTCTTAGGGCTTACCAATTCAAACCAAAAGGAAAAGAAAGCAATAAATGGCTAGTTTCCATATATCAATCATTATATATGACATTTTGTTTCATATCTATGATAGGAATCCTTTATAAAGGTGGAAATTCTAACATGTGTAAAGGAGTATGGCATTAGATTTAATTGTATCTTATTGGATCGTTTATGTAAGTTGCATTTAATTTATTATCATTAATATAAAATTAAAACAAAAGAACATCTAAATCATTATTCAACACTCCTGAAAACAAGATTGATTGAATGATTAAGAAAAAAAAGATTGTGAATTCCATCCATCCTATTAACAAAAAATTAATAAATTAATAATTAATATTTATTCATAAAAAAACACTCTCTTCCCAACACCTAAATATAAGAAAAATCAACACGTATGTGTTGTTCTTAATTATGCTAGTATTTAAGTGCGGTTAATTGTTGAAAATATCTTACTTAACTAATTGTTACTCTTGATTTGAAAGTTAATTCCACAATTTTACTTGTAAAGATTTTCATTTAAAGATAAAAATAAAATTTACATCACTTCATGATTGCTGAATGCTTTTGATTTTTTACAAATAAAGGAGACCTATACTTGTATATATATACACACAATATCAATTAAAAACAACCCTTTAAGAATTTTCGTCAAATATATATAGAATAAAGACAAAAGAAATATTTTAGAGAAATTTATTTTTAAGGTGAAAAAAAATCGAATGATATGTATCATTAATATTAATTGATTTTGATTAAAATATTTATAATTAATTTAACTTATTTCTAAATTAATAATCAATGTATCTTTTTGTTTCTTCATTTTTCATATTTTATGATTTTAGAAGAGTTGTTTACACTTTCCTCTAATTGAAAAATAAGCTTTAATTTGTTTTAATTCCTTTTTTTTTGTTTTTTTTTCTCGTAATACTTGTCGCTGTCATATTCATATACCTTAATTTCTTCAGTCTGTTAAATCTTAGTGTTAACAGATGATGAAGGTAATTGTCGCATGAAACTAGTTATACACGTTGTACATGCATGACCTAGCTTCAGCAAGTAGAGAGGAAAAATGACCCAACAACACCGTTTTCAAAAACTGAAAAAATAAAACTACCAGAAGATAAGCTCCTCGAAATTCATAATAATGGCTAGCCAAGTTTACCTTAATACAATTCTTCAATATAGCAAACGATTCCCCTTTCTTAAAAAAGATATTTCTTTCCTTGTAAAAAAAAAAAAAAAAGATGTTTCTTTCAAGTTCCATCATGCCAAATTGCGAGTTATTAAGAGTTTATTATATGCTGTAAAAAAAGACAGTTCATTATATAAACCATAATTGGAATTATGTTAAAATTTATAAGATATGAATTTGACATTATTAATTTGGAATCTAAGATTAGAATTTATTTATATATCCAAAATATACATTTTATAAGTTTTGATTTGACCTTTTTAAATGTTCATTATAATCGAATGATGTAATAACTTCATTTTTTTATAAAAATATTTTAAATAGAATAAATTATACTAGCCACTCTTAAAGTTTTGTAAAATTTTACAAACTTCTCTTATTTTTTAACATTTATAGCAAAATCCATTTTCAGAAAACATGGTGTAATGTTTTTTTTTATAAACAACATGGTATAATAATAATTTTTTTTAAACAATTAAAGATAATTAGTATAATATATAAGGAATATTTAATTATTTTCAAATAATTAAAACCACTGGTGTAGAATTAAAAAAATAAAAAATATGTATAATTTCACGAAATCTTAAAAGTGATTAGTGTATTTTATTATTTTAAACGAGTAAAAAAAATCTAGCTAGTATCATAATCGGCTTAAACTATACAATATGCAGCTCAATGAATTTAAACTTCTAAATAAAGAATAAATATTAAATTTCAAAATATTATATTAAAATTTAATACAAAAATTTATTAGAAAAAAGATAAAATGTTATGATAATCGTTAGAAAGAGATGAACATAATTTCTGTCAAAATATACTATATATTCTTTTAAAATTAATTAATTAATTTTTGTTCAAACGTAACGTACTCTGCATTACATGTATTATTTTTTAGCGATTCGTGCACGTCTTAATCTTAATAGTACGGCTCAATTTATCATTGTAGGTCTACGGTCTACATTTTCATCATCATAAATAACAATAATAATATTAACAATATCAACTTATTATTTATATTTATTTGGCTTACTTATAATTTTAGACTCCTATTTTTGTTTTGCAATTTGATTTTCTTATTCTTAAAATTTATAATTTGGATTTAATTCTTAATTTTGCATACCTTTATTTTTTATTTTTTACATTTTAATTTTCTGGGATCTAAGTCTAACATAGCCATAGAATAGGTCATAGACCTGTGACTAGTTATTTTATGACTTATTTCTGACCTTATAAATGAAAGACTTTATATAGCTTATATCCTAAAATTAAATGTTAATAGTATTAAACATGCTCACCATCTCACATATAAATATTTTTACCATTTAAATATATGTATTTTTTGTTATAAAAAAGTATTGGTGATTTTTTTCTCTCTCTTATTTCTCTTATTATTTTTTATAAACCTATTTTATAATAAAAAATTTATATAAGTAAAAAAATGATAAATAAATTAATTATATTGGTCTAAACTACTACTACCTCATGTTCTATACATATAAAAAAAACATAGAACAAATTATCAAGACCAAGACTAAGAAAAGTAGTTAAATTAGTTAGTTTTAATTAATGTTAACATAAATCAAATTTTATTCTAAAAAATCCTTTAAAATTAATTGGTTTGAGTGATTATTAGATATAATGACATAATTCATAATCTAAGGAATACTTTTTCATCAAATAAAAATGAGTTATATTGTTAGTAACTCATTAAATACATTAACTTTTATAAGAAATGAGTGATATAATATTAGTAGACTTGATGATAAATTAAGGATATAAAAGAAAAATAATCATTAATACATTTAAAATTGATGATATATTTCTTATAATTAAAAAAATGTTTCCATTATTCCTTATATTAAAAAACGGAAGTAGTATAAGTTAGTAAGCTTAGATATTTAAACAAATTAATAAATATATTATGTTATAAAAATTGGGGTATTATGTTAAAAAAAATTAATACTCTAATGCTAACGTTATTAATGTAGACTTAAATAATAATAATAATAATAATAATAATAATAATAATAATAATAATAGTAGTAGTAGTAGTAAATAATAATAATAATAATGGTAAATAATAATAATAATAATTTGATTTGATTAGTTTTAGTCTTTCAAAACCTTTTTTTTTGTTAGCTTTAATCTTCATATATTTTTTTAAATTTTGTTTAGAATGGTCTCTATATCACCATTTAATTATTTTTTTTATAATGATCGATTGAGATTTAAATTTAAGACCTCAATATTACTCCAAATTTCCTACCACTAAACCGATGCCAGTGATTGTATATCACCCCTTAATGGTAACATAGCATATATTTAAACTTGCCACATTAATAACTTACGATATAATATGTAAGGGAATATAACTAAACATATGTCACATCATTAAAAAGTAGCAATAGAGATTGTTTTTAAAAACTGTAAAATTCATGAATATCAAAATTAGCCAAAAATATTTAGAAGACTAAAATTAACTTTAACCTATTTATAAGAATGAAAAAACAAATATTTAACCTAATCTTAACTAACTAAATGGTTTAAGCTAGAATGGACATTCGTTTATTTATTTTAGGGATAAATTCATACAGCTAACTTTTCTTATTTTATGAATTTTTATAAAACATTCTTATTTTATGAATTAAACACTTAAATGTTGGCCTATTCATCAATTATAAGTTAAAAAAAAGCTGTCAATTTGTAAGGATCTTAATTAGAGGAAAACATTATCAAAAAAATAATTAGAGGAATACATAGCAACAAAGCTATTTTCTTTTCTTTCTTAGTGGGTCACAACAGGTAATGTGTGGTCACGGTCTCTTTTCTTTCTTTCCTTTTTTTTTTTTGTTGGGGGCACTGTGAGGTCACAAATTGAATGAATCGAAGGTGATAAGATATCAGATCTTGTTAGTACATAAAGAAATGTTGATAACCCATCATTTTTTCGATTCTTTCTTTGTTTCATTTGGGGGAGAAAACATCAATAGTTTAGAGAGGGAAATAAGTGTCGATAATACTGTGATATCATAGGCTTATAAATTAACCTCTCGTCATTCACCTACATGCCATTCAAGTTTAACAATATTATGATGCTTGAGAGATTTTATTAAACATATATTTTTCAAGTATTTTATGAAATTAACAAGAGAGTTTCCTATAATTACACCAACTATCATAGTTTTCTTTAATATAAAGCTAGCATTAATTCGTTTTTCTCACCTCTCAAATTAAATCGGTAATTCTCGAATGTCTCACAATAATGTTGCTTCCACTAACGATCGTTCACGGGCAGTCACCTTAGTACAATTTGGTTTTGGAACGTTGGGTTAGATCCAAACCCATTTTCTAAAAATAAATACCATAGAGCTTAATCATGATTGAGAGCTAATTAAGTTGAACAACAACTTTTTTTTTCTCCTTTTTTGATTGGTTAATTGATGGAACCTTTCAAATGTTAGAAGTTTTATAATTATTGGACATTTATATAAGGGTTGGGGTATTTTTCATTTTTTTTGAAGGTAAACACATATCATTATATTGAAACAAAGGCAGCAGCAGCCATTACATCATGATCAACAAAAGATTGGATTTGGGGAGGCACATCCTCAATCCAAGTCGAATTCAGAGAGATAAAAGCTAGCCTAGCAAGGTTATCATTGTATCTTATTTATAAAACATTTTCTTGACTAATAATATAATTAGATGAATCTTAATTAATATATTATATGAAATACAATATTCAGGATAGATAAAGTTGATATAAGGCAATCCAAGTAGGCCTTCATTTCATTCTCAAGTCTCATTCTTCATTTCAGGTAAAGTCTTACTTTATATATCCAAGTTTGTCTTGTGCTGTTGTATGTGGTGTCAGTGGACTCGACTATTGGCCTAAATACACGTGCGCGTGGGTGAGTGTGCTTCAACGTCCATTTTGCACAGTTGAACCCATGGGAGACAATTTTTTACTGCTTTTAAAGATCTTTAAACAATTCTATTTGCTAGTTATTATAGTTATAGACATGCATTCTAATTCTTTTGTGCTCTTTATTTTGTTTCTTCTATTCTACTACTCTTTTTCTTTGGCACAAAATTGGTAAGACACTATTGTTTCTAACGTACGTGAGTATACGCGAGAGTCTAGATGCACTATATATTGTGTTAATCTTGGTGAACAAATCGAAATTATTAAGTACATAAAAAGATATTTGGAAATTTAACCCCAGCATAGAATTCATTCGATCATCCTTAATTTCTAACAAATACTACATATATACACTTAGATCGCACTTTTACACCAAGAACCACTCAATAGTACTGATGAACATTTAGACTCGGGGAAATTAGCAAATTATTATTATATTGCTAAAAGTGCTTACACTTTTGCCTGAAAATCCCGCAACTTTGACACTTGCAAGTTGCAAGTCTGAAAACAACTTTTATATGTCTAAGCTTATATTTATCTCATCATTTTTATATGCTTGAACATAAACACTAAAATGGCTGGCTGGTATAGATTATGCTCATGAACTTTAATTAATAGGTTAACTATATGTATTACTTCATGTGTTTATAAAAGCTTGTCATACAATATAATTTGAACAAGATTATTGTTCATTTTCGATAATACTAAAGAGTTCTAAAGTCGATTAAGAATTCAAGAGAGATCATATCTATTTATTTCGTGTGATTGGGTAGAATGAAGGATTCACCTGTCTTTATTAGATGATCAACAACCCTTTAAGCTTCATGTTTGAAAGACGTTGACGTTTGTTCAGTTAGTCAATCCATATCCTAACATCCATACTCCCCTAAGTGACAAGTATGAAAAGAACAAATACTTGCTTGGTCAGTGGTTCATACTCATACTACAATATTTCAATAACCTTTCATTTTCTTAAACATGTTATTACATGCAATTTAGTGACTTACCAAAAATGTATAACATACCAAACTAGTTCTATAATTATGAGTACCAGTTACTTTAATTTTCAGGATTATAATAATATCATTTATTTTTTGAAATTATTGAACAATAATTACATTAATTAATCTCTAATGAAACTAAAACAATTATTTTAGTTGTTAAAATTAATTAATATTTTTTATGATTTAAAATTAATTAATATATATAAAGCTAAAATGGATGGATTTTAGTAATTTTAAAAATTAAAATGATTTCAAAAAATTTAAAAATTAAATTGAATGACCTTTATAAATTAATTTAATATGATAGTCTATAAAGGAAATACTATGATAGTATATGATTGTTGCAAGCTACATGCAAGGGACCGATGCACATATGACAAGCCCATATTAGACAATATCATGGGCTGTTCCTTTTTTTTTCTTCATGTTATTGCTTGTTGAAGACTCCACTTTCTCCTTTGTTCACATTCAAGCCCAAATGCAACTAATGTCAAAACAAAATTATAAAAAGAAAAAATGTAATAAACTAATTAACTTCATTTCCTTTGTTCAAAAACACAAAAACTAACTTACATAGGCTTTTTCAGGTTTTTCATATGCAAATATAGGTCATGTTTGTTTTTACTTATAATAATCCATGATCATGTACGGGTCCAAATAGAAGTTGTAGTTGGGGACTACATCCACAATTTATATGATTGATGAATCATTGTTCAATTTTTGTACTTTTATAATGTAATATTCAATCATTAACAAATTAATAATGACGTGAGGGAGTGGGATTGATCGTCCTGTGAGGTAGCATAAGATGGATCATGGATATATACACCCATGACATCAACACTTGGACAATCTATTGTTTTTCTTTTGAATTGATTCATTTTGTTTGAGTTGATTATTGATTAACATAACTTTTTAAAGGCTTTCCCATTGGCTAACCATTGGATTTCAATGGGTCTCACAGAAACACAGTGATTAGGTATCTCTTTTGGAAGCTAAGCATTAAATTTCTCCCTAGGGGCTACACTAGAAGCCGAAAGTTGAGATTAGTCATATCAACTATCAAGGCTATAATATCCAATGAAATGTAATCCAAAAAACAAAAAAAAAAAATTATCAAGGGTATAAATGATTTAATGTCACGCGTCCGTTCAACTTGTTAAAAACGTGATTATACTATGTTTGAACTACTTTATTTTGGCTTAAAACTAAAAATAAAATTTTTAAAGTAAAGTATAAAGTAGAAATTATTTGTTAACTTTAGATTAAAATTTCTTTTAAATTATTTTTTGTTGTTGTTGTATTGTGTAGTTTGGAATAAGAGACAAAAAAAAGGCTATGTAATTTATTCTTAAAAGTTCTAGTTAGATTTTAATAAAAAAAATAGTTTCTCCTCTTTTTTATTAAAATTAAACTCCTTAATTGTATGATATTTTTATATAAATGTGTTTAATTTAACTTCTCTTTTAGCAAGAAGAATTGTCAACGGCAAATCAGGCATATAGTATCTAATTGTTATTTTTACTTTATAAAACAAATAAATTAATCCTTGATTTTAGTTTTATTATTACATGTAATTTTTTTAATAATAATACAAAGTTGAAACATTCTTTAATCATCTTTTTTCTCTCTTATTTTTACTTCATCTTTCATCTTAAAACAATGTCTATTAAATTTAAAATATTGTAATTAATATGTAATAAAAATAATCAAATTATAAATGAATTAAATAATTTAGACTTAGCATTCATAATTTTAAATAAATGAAGTACGAGATTTAATTGGATTTATCTTGTTAAACGAATACTAGCTTTCTGGTGCTGGCAAATCACCCAACAAATCCATGATTTTTATGTGGATACGATTAGGTAAATTATCTTTTGAATTGATGTGGAAGAGACATAAAACTGAAACCATTAAATATTTTAACTATAAGTAATCAAGCAAACTATACACGATAATTATTTTCAGATGTTAAAATTCTATTATTAATGTTGTCTAGGGGCTTCAGCGTCTTATTTCACACAAAAAAAAAATATTATATACGTTGTATTCAAAATTGATCATGTTGGTAATCAAGCAAGTTAAATTGAAAAGTATCAAATGCCAGCAATAATTCTTAGTCATATTTTATTATTTTTGTCAAAAATTAGTCATTGAATTAGTTAGAACTATTTTTTCCTATTGATAAACTGTAGGAGGAGAGTTAAAACAAAACAAAAAATTCTAAAAAGTAAGATTCAGTAAAGGAAAAACATATACACAAATTTAGACATTAAGTTTGTTTTCCATGGTATAATTTGACATAATGGAAATAAAAGATTAGTATGGATATATAATATGATGCATCAAAATAATAATTCTATATATATTAATCATATTCTTACTATAATGTAAAATTAGTATAAAATCACAATATTTATATATTAATTGTATAATTTTTATTCGAAAATAACAACATACTAACAAGGGCTATGTGACTGCTTGACTTTTTAGTTAGTTTATTTTTTTTAAAAGCAATACGGATCAAGCCATCAAGAAGGTATTAATCGTTTGAAATATTTCTTTCCTATTAAGCTAAAGCATAAATTAAGTTAAACTTTTTACCAGCTATAGACACTATTGATCTATAACTATGTGTCGTGCAGTTCAAAACCAGGGTTCTGTTATTACAAGATAAACTTGTTAGCAAATAAAATTACGAAATGCAAATTTCAAGTATTAGCATGTTCCGATTATTCTTTTATGCAATGGGAGTCCAACACTGTACCTCGTATCTTCAAGTAACACCCTTATTTGTTTTTGCCGGATTATTGGTCTTTGTTTGGGTCAATGCTGTGATGCTATACTGTTAGCTTTAGTCTCGTTTTTTGCTATGTCCGGTAACGACGGTGGGGTAGCATCTCCTTTTACTGCAGGGGTCTGCATACGGGTTGGTTCATCCTTTATATTTTTTTCTTAATTACAAATTTAGTCTAATTTATTTATGTCACTTCATAAATTTGCTCTCTATATAATTTAATTTATCAATAAAGTCTTCTATTTTTTTTACAATCTCATTATATGAACTAATCCTGAAATTAAATATTGATCGTCATGTATTGTATTACGTTATTTTAATTTCGGTAATACATGTGCCAAAATTAAATATTTTGGGTGCAATGGATGATGGCTTCGAGATAGGTGCTGGAGTAAGACTATGTGATCTTATGAATTTTTTCAAAAAGGTTGTAAGTGAGTGAGCTGCACATGAAACTTTGTGTAAGGTTTTTATTGAGCAACTTAAATGATTTACAAGAACATGTTAACTTATTGATAAGTATATCAATTTATTGTAGAATTAAAATGAAAGTTGAAGTGTCAAATTTATATGAGCTTAGTTTGTATTTAGGTAAGTAAACATATAATTTTAGACAATAAATAAATTGATTTGAAAATACTGTGAGAAAAATAGTAAATTTAATTGGCAAAGAATTAAATTAAAATAAACAAGGAAATAAATTAATTAAAAACAGAAAAAAATGAGAAAAACTAATATTATTATAGAAGTTAAATGCAAAATATGAGAATGTTGAGAACTTGCTTACTAAAATTACTTTTAATATAACATTATTAATTTTTCTCTTCATAATTATTACAGATTAGTTTAGTTTTCTTAATTTTTAGGTAAAATTCGTACTAAACACGCTTGTTGTGTTTAACAAGTATGACAATAATCCTCGCACTAAGTGCGTCTTTTTCCTAAATTAACATTTACTTTCCATTATTTGCATAAAAAGTAAGAAATAAGAGAAAAAAATCACCAAATTTTATATAAATTAATCTCAAAATATACCTATAAATAACAAACAGATAAGAAATGCTGCATCAGTTGGCGGGAATTCATGTACTGCCAGTCCAATATCAGATCTGAATCCTCTATGGATGGCACAGCTAGAGCAAAATTTCGAATTTCCACCATTAAAAGCTTCACAAAAGTTTTGACGAGAAACCATCCCGCTAAACAAGAAAATGCTGAAATGCCTTCAATTTAAGGAGTTTAAGTTTCAATGGATTAATCTCGAATTCGCAAGTCACTTTCCTCCGTCGTTTAGATCATCACCATTAATTTCGAATTTGCGGGTCATACCTTTGCTGGGTGGTTTACGAGTGTGGTACAAAGAGCTTCGGAGAGGAAAGAGAACTCAGTCCCCAAAGGAGATGCCGCAGTGGTTGCCGTTGCCGATGACGGTAGTGGATTCAGATCTTCCTTCTTGAAGTCGGAGAGAGTGGAAGATGACGAAGATGGTTGGAAGGCGTGACAAAAATTTATTTATTTTTACATATTTTAAACCTATTTTACATCCAATAAACATGACACGTGTGATCAACATAATCAATTAAGTGTCAAATGTCTAATTTCAAAATTAAAAACTAAAATAATAAGATTAAAAAAAATAAAAAATTTAATTGATTAATTAAATTATAAAAAAACTAAACTCGTGAACTAAGATAAATAAGAAAATTAAATTTATAATTAAGTCTATTTTTCTTATAGACAATACTCTTGTATATAGCAAAACTCCAAGTGGATTGAACTTATGTAACTTCATCTAATCACATGACACTACTTGTACTCTTTTTATATATATTGAACTCTTTGCTTATTAGAAAAAAGTGCTAGCATGTTTACTTTCAAGTTTCAGTCATAACTCATAATAATTCAATGATGATAGTTAATAGTTATAGTTTTTAATTACAATGTCAACCTGATTCTTTACTTACTTTCAACGCGTTTTCAAACAGGCTATTCACTAATCACGATTCACAGCTACGCATGCAACCTTACTATATTTGTTGCCCCAATTATAAGTAGCTAGTACCACTCTTACTCTACTACAGTCACAACTTGGAAAGAAGTTCTTATTTATAGGAAACAAAAGAATAGGAAATTTCGGACAACAATAAAAATGCCTCCCATTTCAGGAATTATATAATATATATTCCTTAAAATAGATGGCTACACAACATACATACACTCTGTGTAAAGTGCATTAGATATATTTGGGGTCACCTCCAACCAAGTTCAGGAACTATTATTATTATTATGTCTGTGGAAACATATGTTGTTGTGGAAAATAATTGGGCTCAGGTGGTTGTTGTTGTTGTTGTAAGTCTTCAAAGTCTTCTTCTTCTTCTTCCACTGCAGCATCATGGTGGGGCACAACATGAGGCCAGTCTCTATCATAAACAAGTTGTTGTTGTCTAGTGATTAGGGCAGCACGGTTTTCTGCTATCAATTCACGCAATGCTGCACTGCATCTTGTGGAGAAATCCGCATGATGAGATAGCCAATTTTCACTACTACTCCCAGATGACAGAAGAGAGAGAGCACACCCTACTCATAGCCATATAGGGAAGAAATAATTTACACTATTCACTTAGGAACATTGCGTGTTCAATATGCATTAGTCAAGTTAGCTACATGTCAAATCAATTAAGAAAATTTTCATTTGCTAATTATTGTGGGTAGCAAAATTAAACCACTAGTCAAAACCTATCAAGATTGGTGGTTGCATATGTTCTTATTAGCTTGCTTCAATGTTTATGTATTCAGTATTAATCATAAAGAATGTTATATTGCTATTAAAAGAAATTCCTGTAAATATCACAATGGAATTAGTACTATTATACATATCATATGGTTATGATTATGGCTAACAAATAGAAATGTATAGTAATTATTACTTGTATAACAATTGGCGGCAAATTATACAAGTAGTAATTAATTATAAACTTATTAGCTATATTATTATAAACATTATACACAGTTGACAGCAGTTATTGATCGAGTATATTCTTTTCATAGTTCGTTCATTTCAAAAGAGAATCGGTCATAGTAAAAGTTTCAATTTATTTATTTTTTCTTGTTCAAAGATTATAGGTATTTTTTAACTCGTCAGATTAGAGACTAATCTCGTTCACAAGGTATGATTGTCACTAATTTAATAATTTTACACACAATAAGCATCAAACACGGATTCTTTCATTAAATAGATCATTTTCACTCTTAAATTTTACTTTAAATTATATATTATATATACACATATATGTTTACCTACATATATGAAGATATTGATTTTCAGCTACTTAATGATAAGAAAATATTAAAATGTGAAAATTAGAAATGAACTCCTCTGGTCACCATGTGCATACTCACAACGTACTTACTCTCAACTATTTACTGCTAGAATTCTATCTGGTAATATACATAAACTAGAAACAGTGCCCGTGCAAGATGTTGCTTGAGAGAAAAAAAAAATCATTTTCCAACAATCTAGAACATTAATTCATGACTTGGGGATAAAAACAACAATAACAACAAAACTTTGCAACATTTCGAGTGAGAAAAACTACCACCATAGTCCACACATGTGACATTCTATATGATTTTTTTTTTAAATATAGATACGTGCTAATATTTCAGCAGAGCACTTTTCTTTTTCTTTCTTTTTTTGGACAGAATATATTGACTTTTAGGCTTTACTTTGGCACTAGTTGCCCTTTAGTTTAGCTTTTTTAATAAATTAATTTATTTTGGCTATAAATAATAAGATACACAATATGATAAACTTTACTATAGTTATTTATGCAGACTTTACTATAGTGATAATTTATGTATTTTTTTTTATCTCCTGAGTACTAATTTACGCACCGTATTATGTTAACAAGACTAGAAAAAGCTTCATGTTTCTTCTTTTCAATTCAAATGTCGAATGGATTGCAAACTGCTCTAGAAATTAAGATTTAGATGAGAATGTGAACTAATTGACCAATATATTAATTGTGTTTACCTTGTCTAGAATTCCTAGTAACAGAAAGGTGAGAGCTCTTTCTTCTTCGCTCGTTATGACCTGCCAATCTCCTCCTACAACTCCTCTTTGAGTCATCAAACTCTGACACCACATGAAACCTGTTTCCAAACCCAATTGCCATATAATTATCTCTCAAGTCTAAGCAAATTAAGCAGTCATATATAACTAATCCAGAAAATGCAAGCTATACTTTTGTAACAATGACAAAGATTAGCAAATCATTTTTTTGGGAGATATATATAAGATTAGTCGATTGGTCGAGAAAGAGTGAAGGAAAAAAAGAGAAAAAATATATCGCAAGTTCCACTAAACTAAAAAACTAATATTTATTAATAAAAAAATAAATCATTTAATTTTGTCACTATTAATGATCTTAAAATGATTTCAAACAATTAAAAGCTAAAAAATATCACACTTTCATAAAAAAAAAAAAAAGCCAAATGGACAAACCAACTAATTAACCTTTGCACAATATATGCGAACATTGGAAAACATGGAGCAAATTCCATGATTCTCTAATACTTTTATAATAATTTTAACAAGATAAATATTATTTTTAAATAATTTTTTAATTGCTTAAAAGAAGATTAATACTTAAAATAAAAGTATAATTATTCAACTTACTAGTAATACTTTTCTATTTACAATATCTAAGTTTAAAATAATATTTATTTTTTAAAAAAAAATCAATTATGATATTTTTTCATTAATTATTTTCAAACTATTAATAAATTATTAGAAGAAAAAAATATTAATGACGATAATTTAAAAAAAAATTATAAAAATATTCAGCATACTGCAAAGAAAAACGAAAAGATAATGATAGACTTACCTGCTACACTGCTGACAGAATCTCTGCTCCAACCCTAAGACCACAGCTTTGGGTGCCTTGGAATGCTTATCGCAAACTCTGTGCCTCCTGTGGTACTCCTTCGCGTTCACAAGCGCCACGTGGCACCCCTCTACCTGACATCGAGGAACCATCGCAAACGGCGCCGATTTCCCACCACCACCACCACCGCCAGCCCCACCTCCTCCTCCACCATAATACCCCCTCGCTCTCTTATCGTTACCCGCAAAAACAAAACCCGCACCACCACCACCGCACACGTGTCGGTTCCCCAGAGAAGTAACATTGTTAGCATCATCACCGTTAGTAGCATCCTCAAAGTAATGTCTTTTACCAAGATGCAAGCACGTGAGGTGAGGGTCCGCCTGCACGTGACACCCTTCGCCGCCGTATAGTTGGTGGTGATGGAGGCGGTGACCGCCGCCGGCGTAGCCCTCCGCGGCCGTGGTGGTGTGTGGTGCATTAGTTGTAGTAGTAGCATCCCATGATGAATACCAAACATTAACAATATTGTTATTGTTACTGTTACCGCCAGTGTTTCCATTTTCCTCTTTTGTGTGGGTGTTAAGGCTGAACATGTTGTTCTCTCCAAATTCCATGTTTTTCTGAAGCAAATATGGTAGGTAGTTGTGGCTACAGAGAGATTAAGAGAAGTTAACTAATGGATCAGTGTGAGCATAGGAGTAAATAAGTTGAAGAAATTAAAGAGGAAAATGGATATGTTTCTTTTTGGTTGGGGTAAAAGAGGAAAGAGAGTCAGAGAGAGATGGTGCAGAAGGACTTTTGTGGGTTGCTTGATTTGTATGTTGTGTTCTGCTCCAATGGGGTCAAGGTTAAGGCTGCAAAGCTACTCAGTCAGTGAAAGAAGATTACTCAATGAATGAATGAGAGAGAGAGAAGTCAATAAAAGAGCATTATATGTAACTACCTATACCTAGGAAAATATTTGATATACACCAATGTGATATACAATACCAGAGAGAGAAAATTGTATGTACATAAAATTTATGATTGGTTAGAAATAGAGATAAAAAAAATAAAAAATATTAATAAAATGTTTAAAGTAAAAAAAAATTGTGTATCATTACTTATAAATATTTATAGTATAATTTTCATATCTCTCATTTTGAATTTTTTATTTGTTTTAAGCACAAATTTTATTTTAATTTCTTGATAAATGCTAAGAAATGTCTGATTAAGAAATTTAGAAAAAATTATCAAAAATTAATAGTAATATATATATATCCAATGCATTCTTAAGATGAATTTTAATAAATAAATAAAATTTATTTTAAATTGTCTAATTCACAAGACCATAATTTTTAAAGGTTCATTCGGTAAAACAAAAAAAAAAAGAAAAAAAAAAGTGAATTGAGATAAAAAAAAATTAAAGTAAAGTAAAATATAAAAGTGTTATCTCATATCATTTTAGTATTTTTTTTCTTCTTCTTATCTTTATTCTTTTTTCTCAAAAGGATCGCAACCTTAAAGTATTTTGTAGATTAAAATGATTTTTTCGTCAGGTTTGTTTTGTTAGCCATGTTAATTTTGACTGATAAAAAAATGTCTATTCTATTTGATGTGACTTTTTTTTATAGTTTATCACATATCACCAACTAATTAAATTAGTGTGGTCAACTTGAAAAAACACTGTTCAACTGTATTGGTTCACAATTTCAACAAACTTATTTGAAGCAAATAACTAACAAATATCACTTTTAATTAATCATAAAAATAAATTAGAGTGTTAAATTAAATGGGTTGATATTTCAATCTCCAAATATTGAGTCGATGACCCACACAAGTACAAATTAAACAGGCTACTCACATGTCATGAGTAGTTGATATTCCAGTTTCTAACCTCTCAGTGCCTCTATCATGTACTAAACTCTAACTGCGAGTTACGACCCGAGAAAATGAATAGGGTTGTGTTATGTGTACATATGCTACCATCTCCATGTGAGAAAAAAATAAGCATTAATTATTAATTTAATTTTTAAATTATTTTAAATGATTTAATTTGATTTTAAATTTATAAAATATTTAATTTCATTCCGAGTTTTTAAAAACAAATTAATTTTAAATATTTTAATTTATTTTCTAAGTTTTTAAGAATTTAGGAATTCAACTAAATATTTTAAAATGATTTGTAGATTAAATTGATAATTGAGACAAACAAATCACATATGATCTTGTTGAAAAAATAGAAGAGAGTAAATACTTGAAAAAATTCATGTTTATGAATCTTATTTTTATTTATATAAAATTTAATTTTCTCATTCATATCAAATTTAAAATTTTGTCTCACACTTATATTTTAATAAATAGCATGTGTCTTATTGGTGATCAATATATTAGCGGTTATATAATTTTAAATAAGTGTAATTTTTTTAAAAAATTATTATTTGAAGGTAAATTTTAAATTAATATTTATTATGATTTTTGAATTGAAAATCGTAACATTTGTTGTGATTTTTATTTTTTTATTTTACATTCAAATTGTACAAAAATGTATAGAAAATATTAAATATAAAAAATTTCAACTAATAATAATTCTTAAAAATAGTAAAAAAATATATTAAATAAAATAATATAAAATAATATAGAAAATATTAAATAAAATCATATAAAAAATATAAAAAAATATTAAATGAAACATATATTAATTATTCAAATAATAAAAACAAAAAATTATTTATGATTTAAAAAAAAATATACGTGCAAAAAATTTGAATTTGAAAATTAATTCATGACTTCAATAAAAAAAAATGATTTCCTTTACGAATTTAAAATCATAAAAAAATCTCTTACAATTTTAAAATTATATTAAAACATCATAAATTATTTTACTACTATGTAATATAAAAAAAAGTCATGATAATATAATGACTATTAATTAAAAAATATAACATTTGTTAGGACTTATGGTATTAATCTAAAATTTACACTCTCAAGTAGTAAATTAAAAAAAATTACACCTATTTAATCGTTTGGCCTCTTCTCATCACCTACATACATACACCCGCAAAACCGGTATAGGTGTTCATTAAATTGTATCGACCATAATGAACTCGACCATTCAAACGAAATTAGATTAGTTCAACTAAATGGTTGTTTTTTATTTCAAATTTCAAAATATATTTGGTGTGAACTTGAAAGAGGGGTTGGCCCATGCATCTATCCATCCATTCTTCATTGAATATGCACATGAGACGTTTGCAACAGGCTGTAAGGTTTGATGAAGTCTTTAATTAGAACAATATATAGGCCACACACGTGTCGTAAGTGGGCTCTACTTGAAGATAACTCCACATAAATGGAGCAAAGATGAATCTGAGTGTGACCATTCCTTACAATTACTGTGCAGGACTGTTTGGGTGTGGATCACATGTTATATTGATCCATGTTTGGACTAATTAGTAATTGTCTATAATTTCAAAATAAAGCCATTAATTTGTATTTGTAAATATTAGTTGTGAAAGTAAGATGTAAAAGAGTTGAGATTTTCAATTTTTAAGATTTCTATCAATAAATACGAAAAAAACACGTAATTAAATTTGAGATTATATTAATCTTAGAATGTGAGTTTAAGTATAACTTGACTCTAAAAAGTATGGACATTATCATTAACACAATCTTAGAATCTTAGAATCTTAGAATATGAATTTAGGTCTAATTCAATCCTAAAAATTAGTGTGAGAATTGTTCTTCACTTATATATTTTAATTTGATTTTATTTTTAACTGACATGAGACTTGAGTTTTCTCAACAATTAAGGAAAAAATTTTAATCATTAAATTTATAATTTTCTTATTTTTATGTTCTTTAGTTTTCTTAGTTCCACATAATGTGAGACTTCTTTACTCGTGTTATTTAAATTATCAAATGTTTATGATTTTTGTAAATTGAAAATAAATATATGTTATTAAAGCTTTCAAAATATATTTTTTTAACATTTACGGATTTATATATAGTTCGATCAGGCACTCATAGTGTGTTTAGTATAGTTTTTGCATCTTATATTTCCACGTCAATTTTCCACATCAAAATAAAGGTTACTTTCTATAGCTTCTCGTATTCATGAAGTACGCGTTTCATTTTATGTCAAAGAATTGATATCGAGTATATAATTAATTTTGAATAAACCTTTATATGTTTTGTTTCACGTTTTTTAATTTCAAAATTGATTATGAATTAAAATAATTTTAACTAATTTTTGTGTTGAATATAAAATTTTATACTAATTTTTATTTTAAATTTGATTTCATAATAAAAATATTTAAATATAAATTACATAACTTTAAAATTAATGTTAATCAAAATTAATATTATTAACGCTTATATAAATCCAGACGTAAATAATATATTATTGTCATGTGGTTCAAACATAGAACCAAACACATAATTAATCTTCTAACTTACTCATAATCGGTTCAAGTATTTTTTTTTAATATAATCGGTTCATGTATGATAATAGTACGTATAAACTTCAATTATAATGTTGAGTATATGATAATATTAATTTTAATTGTAATGCTAGTTTTTATTTTAATATAATAAATAAAATATGCGTGTGAGATTAGTAGAAAATAAAATACTCATATTAATTTATATTCATTTTACAAAATGTTACATGCAATTTCTTCTGTCTTCAAAAGATAAGCTAGAGGTAAAAATAAAAATAATAAAATATATAAAAAAGAAATGAAAGTGTTTGAGTAAGTATAAGTATAACTTAATTTTATTTGCAAAATGGCACCCGTGTAACATATCTCACAGCATCTTATCACTATCATTGTCCATAGGCTTATCCATACTTTTTTGTCAAAAAAAAAAAAGAAAAAAGACTTGAGTGTGAACTGCAAATATAACAGTAATTGAACGAGGTGAAGATTATATAGTTCATTTGCAGTTTTTTTCCCTATTTTTCTTTTCATAGTTTTATTTAATTTAATGCATAGTAAGGAAACAACAGGAGTAACTGCCTTGTCATCAATTTGAGTACATAGAAAAACGAAAAGCATCATCCTCATTCTTCATCTATATATATACTCTTAAATATGCTAAGGTTATAAATTGCAACTCTTTCCAAACATAAAAAAAAAAGGAGCAAAATCTTCCACAGTCAACTGGGTAACTATTTATTGCCATAGTATATATATATATATACACACACACGATTCCTTATTATAATTTGTAATATATTCTGAAATGGTAGATAAAGAAAATTTAGTGTAGTACTAGTATCAAATATCACAAGCTAGTCCCGAATTTTGTTGGCACAAGTATTTTAATTCTTGAATCTCTTAATTAAGGTGATGTGATGTTTGATTTGAGCACGAAGAAATATATCACTTTATTCAAAATAAGTGTAAAATATCACATGCCAGCTGTATCAGCTTTTTACCGGAGAGGGTGAATACGAAGAACTAGGGTAAATTTATTGTAGAGGGTTTCCATTACAAACTTTTTAAGTAAAGGAGTCTCTTTTTTAAGTATTTACGCAGGGAGTCTGTTCTTACATGAATCTCGCCAACAGAACTGGCAAGAAATGCGTATCGCCATCAACAGTGGCGAGAAAGCTTAGAGGGTGTCGCCATTCTGCTTGGCGAGACAGCGAGCTGTCTCGCTGCTCCCACTGATGAGAAGCCTGTCTCGCTGCTCCCACTGGCAAGAAGGCTTCCACATAAGTTCATGCTGCCATTGACTCCTACAACACACCTTCAACACATGCACAACTAGTATTTGCAGGTGAAGGTGCATCGCAGGAGCTAATGGCGGCATGGGCTTACGTGGAAGCCTTCTCGTCAGTGGGAGCAGCGAGACAGGCTTCTCGCCAGTGGGAGCAGCGAGACAGCGTCCACGTCAGCTGTCTCGCCAAGCAGAATGGCGGCACCCTCTAAATTTTCTCGCCACTGCTGATGGCGGTACGCATTTCTCATCAGTGCTGCTGACGGGATTCATGTAAGAACAGACCCCTGCGTAAATACTTAGAAAAAAGACCCATTTACGTAAAAAGTTTGTAAAGGAGACCCTCTAGAGTAAATTTGCCAAGAACTAGGGGATAATGTTACTAAATGGCTGGGCTTCTGACACGTGTACTGGGTGTCCACATGGTTTAAAGTGCTACTTCCCGTACTGGAACCAAACAATGAAGTCGGAAATTTGAGAGACAAGGGTGGTTTTGGTTTCTTTTAATGAGACACACAGATTTGCAGAATGATGGAGAGAGGAATTCAGAACACGCAATTGCCAATGCATTGCAATGGGGACCATTTTTTTTTTTTCTCTCTCTCTCTGTATTATGTGGTTGGAGTTGGACTTTAGTTTACACCACTGTTGAAGAGGGACCATTTCAAATTTTGGACGAACCTCAATTTGATTACAATGTGCACCTTGCTCGTGGGATAATAAGAAATTGAAATAAAGTTGCTTCTCACTAAGGCTATATATGTTTGATTTTTTTAATATTTATTTGGAGAGTAAATTCATTTTAATGATATGTTTGATTATCTCTAAAAATATGTTTGTATATTTTTTTTTTCTTGAAAACCTAATTCTGTAAAAGCAAGACACGGATTGTTTTAACATAATTCAGTTTACATACTTAAAATTTTGAGTTTATAAACTTTAATTCAAACATACATTAAGACAAGGAAAAATTAATTTTAAACTCAAAATTAATTTTTAATGTAAAACTAAACATGTAAATTTATACCTAAATTTAAGTTAATTAATATTTATATGCTATTATAGATAATTCAACATGAAACCAAAGATCGCCCAATCAAAGTACTTGTTTTACAGTTATCACACATTTCAATGCATGTTCACACTTCATTTTTTTGTCTTTCTAGTGTCAATATTGAATCTAACTGCTATTTGAGTCTCTCCAGCGTTAAAACAAACTTTCAACCACAAGGGCCAACAAGAATGCTACGTACATATCTAGTATAATATATAATTAATATGCACTTTTTTTGTTTATTCGTGCAAAAGTTAATTTAAAAGGAAAAAAAATACTCTAACTAGTCTTCAAAATATATAGATGAGAGGTTAACAACGTTTTTTTAAAACATTTGACATATTTTAGTTATATTTAAGAATTAGATTAATATCTAAAAGTATATTAAAGTACTAATTTAATGTCAATTTAAAAAATCTAAGACTAATTTATAGTCCAATTCTAAAGTATTGAGAACGAGAGTCAAAGATGCCTAATTGAAATAAATTAGAAGAAAAATGTGATCAAAGATGGTTGATTTCAAGCCATAGCTATTTATTATTAATTATCTTGAACGTTTAAAAAAATTAAAAATCATAGATATATAATGTTTGAGAAAATATATTTTAAATTGTAATTTATTGATTTCTATGCTAATTAGGGTTTCTTAATTGTGTATATAAAGAATATTTTGTTAAAAAAATAAAATTTACTTTGCTGATTTTTATATTAAAAATAATTATTCTTTTAGCAATCATAAGTTGGTAGATATATTTAATACGTACCAAAAAAGGATATGTATTAAATTAATTTAAATTATAATATTATATAATTTATATAACAGAACTTAAATGTTTTTAGTTTTTTTTATAGAAATTAAGACCGGCAATCTTTCTAGAGTTAAATGGTTATACATAATTTTACGTTATTATCTAATCAAAGATTACACCATTGTAATGACTTTTTAAAGTTATTATTATAAAAGTTAATAAACTTATTATATAATAATTTTTAATTAGATGATAATATAAAATTATTTTATATTGTTAGTGTATAATTCATTTTTTTATATTTTATATCAAGTCATTTTAAAGAAAGTGTAACCTTCTACATTAATTTGAGGAGTGGATCGACTTGAGGATTGATTCAACCATGAATGAAGTTTAAAGATAATTTTAAGATTTTTTTTTACTTTAGATAAGAAAGTTATATATTAAATTTTTTATTCAAAATATATCAACTTATTAATATGTGAGACGTTTTTTACTTTATAAAATTAATAAAAAAAATTATTGATGGGCCTAAAACTTAAATGTCAGTTATTTTATTCTTGGGTAAATCTACTTGACTCTCAATCATAGTTTACATTTTTATCTCATGTTTATTATTGTTTCTAAATCCCAATCCCAATTGCTTTTGTACGGATTAACTTATGTTGAAATAATTCTTTAATTTTGAGAGAATTTTTCAAAAACAAATTAAATGTATCCAAATGAAGCTACTATGAAGATTGGGTCCCTCATGAACAAGGTCTGAGCTTGTGATTGGGCTTTTTGACATGGTTCACAGGATCTTTTCACCTACACCCTAACCCTGACCCAATGACCCTATTCGCCAAAATACAGTGTCTCCATGAAGATCTCTATGTCAAACCTAAGATCATTGCAAGGCTTTTCCTGTAGCCTCTGCCACTATGTTACCTTCTTTGTCTTCAACTAAATTCTTAACCCAAATATGTGAACCTATTCAATTCCATCATCGATCTGAGGCACATGTTCACAACTCTCGTTCGTCACATGTTGTTGCCCCTTTCCTTGACAAGTAGAAGAATAGTGTGTACTTTGATCTATACTGCACGGGAATCATAAGCCATGAATTAAATATAGGTTGAGTACAAGTCCTTGTAGCGTAGCTCATGTGACTAGTGGCAAATACAGTTAAATGCCAAAAATAAGTAGATATATATGTTCATCTTAGAGTGTTTAAGATTAATCACTAAAGTTTGGTTGAATCTATTTCCTTGTTGATAAACATTACCCACATTCACACTATAATTTATCAATATATAATACTAATTAACAGTCAAGGCTATGTTTGGATTATTATTTGACATTTTTCAGGTAACATTATTTGTCCCATAAACTCAGTTTGATGGTGTTTAGTTTCTCTTAAAAATTCATTTGGGCATTCCCAGTTTGGATTTTTTTCAACCTAAATTTGCAAAATAAAAAATTCACTTAAACTTAAGTTTACAAATTTTAATCCAAACCTGCTAAATGATAGTGACTATTTGAGTGAGAGTAAATCTCATCAAAAGAAAAATATGAGGGAGATAACAAGACTAATTTTAGTTTCTATAGTTATAATTTTTTAAACTTTTTTTTATACTCCCGAACTAAAGTAGCCTAACATGGTTACATCAAATTTTTATAAAATTACTACAAAACTAGAGTAAGCATAACTGTCACAGAGTCCATCCCAGCCAACAATGATGCAACATAAGTAAATAATTTTCGTTCCCTTCATCCCATTTCTTTCTTATTTCAACTATCCCAAACACGTCCAAGATTAGATATTGTCTAACTAATAATTAGAAGCTACTTTTTTCTAAACGAAAAAAAGACCTAAATAATTGACGTCTGTTTCTTTATCAAAAATTGTAAAAAAGAAAAATAGTTTGAAAGCAAAACAAATCGAAAAAGAATTTTTAAAGAAAAGTGTAGTTAACATTAGCCACAACTCCCCCAATCTATTTTATTTGTTTCTAACCAAAAGAAAGAAGAGAAAAACAATGCACTACAGCTACTCTAGAAAGTGGCAAGAATATGAGACAAAGCATAAGACGTTACATCAATTAAACTGAGTTGGTATGTGTCCTTTCGGAGGGGAGAGAGTTCTCCTTGTCTAGCTAAATTTATGAAGGAATTCAGGCTCCGAAGAAAATTGCTCATATTCTTAGTGGTGCATCTGACACATCTACACATGGCTCTCTCTTCCAGACCTGATCAATTTTTGTCCCAACTTTTATTGTTGTCCCTTCAATTATATACGAGAACTTAACCATTCTGCCTCAACATTTGGAGAAATTACAGATATTATACTTCATAGATATCAATGCCACTTTATTTAGTATTTGATTGCTAGGTTACAGTCAATGTTTCACACTTCTAAAATAAATAAAGGGCTCCCCAGAACCCACTTTTGTTATCTCCCCCACCCTCACAAATGATTTAAATGTTTATGCGCGCTGTTAATTAAGAATTATGTTTTCTTACGTTTTTTTAACGGATCAAGATTTTTTTTACCTTCTTGGCTGGAAATGATTAGAATGTTTTTTTTAGATAACAATGGTTTTTTTTAATCATAAAAGTATTATATATTGATATTGAGACTACATAGAGTACCTAAAATGATGCCAATGGTAATGAAATGGGTTATATACAATAGGGCTACCCACTTTTTTTTATAAAAAAAAACTACAATTTGCTAACCAAAAATATGATGCAGAAGTTAATTAATACTAATAACTTTTTAAGTAGTGAGGAATTTCATTTATAACTTTTAAAGTTAATAAAAAGTAATTTATTTCTAAATTCTAATATGTTAATTAATAAGTAAACTAAATAAGAGGTATATACATTGTTGTTTACTTATTTTGAAAAGAAACTCACTATAAATGTTAAACTCTTTATCTTTACATTGATCTAAATGAAATTAAATTCAAACCCTTTAAATAAAATATCAAATTTTATAAATAAAAATAACATAATTAAAAGAGGAGACCTTATTAAAAGTTAGTGAATGCTTCCTGTACCAACAATTCATTAGTAAATTGATTATTAGATAGTGAAAGCTTTTAGATTTATGAGATTATAAATAAATATATGTTAACCTAATTACATTAATTTCTTTTTAAATTTTTAAGAGAGCTAATTTACCATAGGATTTGACCATTCTAGCTAGAATGAATAGGAGTAAAGCAAATAATTTAAATTGCCCATAAAGAAAAAAGAATTTAGCATCGATACTACATAAATATACATAAAAAGTGAATTACTCACGTTAAAAAAAATTCAACTCGTGTTACAAACCTAAAAATCTATAACTAAGTGAAGAGTTGGATGTTTGCTTTCCTAGGTTGTGGGTGGGGTATGATCTCACCGCATATCTTTTCATCGTCACATTGAGTTGTACCAAATTTTTTCTATGTACAATATCACGCTCTGGATTGTGTAGGACATCAATTATATATCCAAGCACATTTTTTCTATGTACAATGTAGACCTGTGAAATCTTTTGTCAACCTACACTAACAATGTCCTTTTGAATGATTTCAAATTGTCGATCAATGTAGTCATTTAATCCATTTGAATTATGTTTATTTTAGACAATCAAAAGAAGACAAATTTTTATAGAAATCTAATCGAAACCATCTAATATTACTTGTTTTGATCTATATTTTTCTTTTGTCACCTCTAGTGGTCGTTATTTCAAGTCTTTTAGATGAAGTTTATGCGCTAGAAGCATTTCTGTTAGCATTTAACTTCAGAAAATTGTCGATCAATGTGGTCATTCAATCCATTTGAATTATGTTTATTTTAGACAATCAAAAGAAGACAAACTTTTATAGAAATCTAATCGGAACCATCTAATATTACTTGTTTTGATCTATATTATTCTTTTGTCACGTCTAGTGGTCATTATCTCTAGTCTTTTAGATGAAGTTTATGCGTTAGAAGCATTTCTGTTAGCATTTAACTTCAGAAGAAAAAAAATGCCATATGTCTGTTTGGCTGTGTTCATAAAATTGATGAGTGTGAGGTTTTAGTAGTATAACTTGATTTGGATAATAATACTGCATTAGAAAATTAATTTAGACACACAATGTTGTTTAGAAACTCACAATCAAAATTAGTTGTCAATGTATAATTACCAAACTAACTACTAATATGACGTATACTAAGGATATACATAAAACAAATAACCCCATTCAAGTTAGTTTTAATGTAATTGCTTTAATGAGATTTAATACTTAAATCATGTTTTCAACAAAATGTCAAACATCATGATCAATGGAAAAATCATATTTGACTCATGCTAAAATCAAGTTGAGACAACCTAACGTAAATTTAAACACACCCTATATATTGTCTGTCGGTTGAAAAGTGTCTTGTAATTCAATGTAGTGTTTTGTAGTCATGCTAGAACTTCCTCAGATAAGAGAAACAATAGCAAGTAACCATGCCCCGATGCACATATGAAGGGATAGATCTTACATATGTTCTTTAATTTTAACAGTTGAATGTGTTGTCTAAGAAAATGAATCAAAAGAAATAGTATCAATTATTAAAGCATTACATATATGAGAAGTTGACACTTGCAAATCGTTAAGATATGCTTTCATTGGATAAACCAATTTACAAATACTAATTATAAGAGAGGCCCAACAATTGAAGGAGTGGTAAATGGGCACTGAATTCGACTTCGGGCAATTACTTATTGCATCCCTTTTTTGTCTTGGTGCACTCCCAAAATTTCTAAGGATGTGTTTGATTTGCATTTTTATTTTCTGTTTTCATTTTCTGAAAACAATTTTTATTTTCAAAAGATTTGAATTTTGAAAACATGTTTGGCTTCTTGTTTTCTGATTTCAGGAAATAAAAATACTGAAAATTCATGATATATTAACTTCTTATCTTTTTTGTATTTTTAGATTTGTCACCGCGTTTTTATTTTACTCAAAATGAAGTTCATGTTTTCAACTGGAAACACTGAAAACAAGATTTTATTGTTTTATTTTCTGATTGTTTCCTGTTTTCATTTTCGCTGAAAATATTTTCAAAAATCCAACCAAACGCATTTTTATCATCATTTTGTGTTTTCAGTGAAAATAAAAACAGAAAACAAGAAGCCAACATCCCCTAATATTCTCTTTTTACTCTTCTTCTCCCAGGCAATCCCTAACTAGCTCTCCCCCAAACCCAAACCTCCATGACCACCTCAGCTAATAACCTCCACCCAACACCACTGCCACACCCAAACACCACCATCGCAACCACTCAACACCACCTCCACACCGCACCAAACCCACCATCGTGTCTCACTACCTTCAATAGTTTCGGATTGGAATAATCTATAATACATTTGTATTTGTTATCCACCTCATGCCTACACAAATACCCGTTAAGGTGAGTTTAAATTTTGATAACAGCAAGTATCCACAGATACCCATGATTATTTACTAAAAAATAAAAAAAATAGTTTCAAATATTTTAAAATACAACTTAAACTATTATTTTTATTTTCTGACATTTTCTTAAGAATATAGTTTAAATGTCAAAATTAAGATTATTCAAATATTTTACATAATTATAAATTTAGAAACTACATTTAAATTTAAACTACTTCAGTCGCATAGGTTAAAACAAAAGTTAATAAATTAAAATAATTCAGTTAATCTCTAAACAAAAGTTAATAAGATACAAAATTTAAACTCACTAAATTTTTTTTACAAAATAATTAAGATGATTTAAATACGAATATTTAAATAATTTAATTATAATATATATTTTACGAGTATCATTCATATATATCTATTTTTTATCCGTTATGAATTTTGTCTATGAATATATGTAGATTTGGATATTTTTGCTATCCCTAGACGATACTATATGCTCATGGATATCGATCAGTCAAACAGTTGTGTTAGTTACCCTGCACAAGTGACATGTCAACTTGTCAATTTCACAGTTTTTTTTTTCTACTGAGAAGGTGAGAGAATAAAACATCAATTTTCTAATTTATTCGATATATTCAGGGGAGCTTGCATATGAAATAATTTCCCAAATCCTAATTTAAATGTTGATTGTTCTTCACGTTCATCAAAGCCATATAAAAAGACGCTTTGTAGAATTGCCCTTGTTTTTTATTTATATTTAATATTTTTTAGTAAGTTTGGGACTTTGAGTAAACAATACGTTTAAAAGATGTGAGAGAAAGACAAGTTCAACAACCAATAATGATGGAGTGTAACTAACTTGTATAGATCGAGCATTGAGTCTTTCCCCTCCTTGAAGAGAAAACAACTCTAGACAAGTGTGTCTGTTAGACCTGAATCGCCACTTTATCTTGAAATAAGTTATCTGCAAGTTTGGACAACTAGTTCTCAGTTATTCGTTCCTACTTGCACCCATTCAAATGAATTTGCCTTGTTTTTTAAGTTACTTCATGGCACATAAAGCAATTCCGGAAGGTGACACAAATTTATCAACCAGGTATTACTAATTATCTTAGTCTAAGAATTGTTTAATGCAAAAACAGAAAATATAGGAAAAGTTATAAGAAAATTATAATAGTAAGTGATCGAACTGTATAATAAAGGAAAAAAAAAAGATCATTTCACAAGTGAAATAAATTAAAAGGGCTAGTGGCCTAGTGCAGACTGTGGCACTAAGGAAAAGGCTATATGAAATTTGAAAATAATATCCATTTATTTATTAACGACTATACTATATTTTATAAAAACAAATCAATCACCTTTCCAAAACTTATAATAAAGCACGTACCTATAAATTCCTATGAAAAGATATTAAATGAATGTCTGGTGTATATGTCTTAAATAAGTGATACAGTAATTTGGAGTGTGTTTAAGCCATTGATTAAAATAACTGAGACATCTCTAAAGACTGGATTTATGGTTGTCATCAGAAAAGAAAAATTCTATAAATGAAAACATGAAAACTTACGACGAGTCGAGGAGGAACAATTTTGTATTACTTTAAAAAACAACTAATCACACCTGTGAAAAAGGCTTGTAGAAATAAAATGATAGTGAAATTCTTGTTACTTTTACTTTTAAAGTATTTATGCGAATTAAATGCGTTTCTTTTAATATAGTTAACTGTCAATACCTTCCATATGGTGATAAAATCATGCAAAATCTATCAACTAAAAAAAAATATCACGACGATGAATACGAGATTTTGGCCATGATTTACCATATTTCTAAAGAATAATGATATATAAATATTCACTTATTTTAACACTCCATTAATATTTCTTATTTTTTTATATTTTTTCTTTTTATCACAACATAAATCCGATAATATTTATATTTTCTTTTCTTATTTTTTTTCTTTATCTAAGTGTTTTATAACATAATGAATGTGAATATAGTTTTATAACATAATGAGTTTTCATCAAATTTTCTCTCTGAAATATTAGTCTTATCCGTGTACCCATAACTATATATGAATCATCATATGCAAATCAATATGTTCCAAAATGGTTATAATGATTATTTAATTAATCCCTGTTCTATAAAGTTGACCCTATATATATTATGCTTTGCATTAAAGCTTCCATCTATATATCCCTCCAAAATCCACAACCTCTAAGCAACAACCATGTTCCTTTCACTCAGATATTCCTTCACGTTCTTCTTCATTCTCCTCCTCTTATCACCTTCACACATTAATGCTTCAACAACAATACTAACACAATCAGCCACCAAAATAGCCATCACAAACCACAACATTATTCAGAGCCTCAACAATGCTAGAAGAGGCACCAAAATCACGGGCATATCGCAATTCAAACGTTACCTCCATCGTTTCGGGTACTTATTACAAAAGAGCAATACTAGTTTCAGTGATGAATTTGATGCCACGTTGGAATTAGCTCTCGTTAGATACCAACGAAACCTTGGACTCCAAGTAACCGGGAAGCTCGATTCCAACACGGTTTCTCAAATGATCACACCAAGATGCGGTGATCCAGACACAAATGACACAACACCCCACAATCACAATCATCATCACAATCACGTTCACAACGTGCATTCAACAAAGAATTTTGTGTTTTTCCCGGGAAAACCACGTTGGTCACGTTCCATGCCAATGACACTAACCTATGCCTTCTCACGTGAGAACATGATCCATAGTTTGAGCAAGAAGGAGATAATAGAGGCATTCCAACGTGCATTCATGAGGTGGGCTTCGGTTATTCCGGTTAGCTTTGTTGAGGTGAGTGACTTTGAACTCACGGACATAAAAATAGGGTTTTACAATGCGGAGCATGGCGATGGTGAGCCCTTTGATGGAGAGCTTGGAGTGCTGGCCCACTCCTTCTCGCCAGAGATCGGCCGCCTCCACCTAGACGCGGCCGAGACGTGGGCCGTGGATGACTTCCGGTCGACCGCGTCGGAGGTGGCAGTGGACTTGGAGTCGGTGGCCACACATGAGATTGGACACTTGTTAGGGTTGTCTCATAGTTCGTTAAAAGAGGCTGTGATGTATCCAAGTTTGAGGCCTAGAGATAAGAGGGCTGATTTGAATATTGATGACATAAAAGGGGTGCAATCTCTATATGGCTCAAACCCTAATTTCAGATCCGAGTGGTCACTAGAGTCTGATATGTCTGCAAATCATGGTTCTGGACTTGTCAAACATTTGAGGTTGGCTTCTAGTTTGATAATTATAATTTCCCTCATTCATAGTTTATGTTCATGATTTGAATTTTTTTCTTAAATATATTTTTCATACTTATATAATATACTTATTTTTCAGTTTACAACCTAAAAAATATTTTTTATATTTTATTTTACTATATAACATTTTTTAACTTTTATTTTATTATATATTTTTCATACTTATATAATATACTTATTTTTCATGATCAGTCTAAATTTATTAAGTGATAAAATGATATTTTATTAGCTTGCAAGATCATCACTTAATTGATGATATGATATTTTATTAACTTTGAAATGTCATCACTTAATGGATCAAAACTCATATGAAAAAATAAAATAAAAAAATAATTTTTAGGTTATAAACTGAAATATGAATATTTTACATGAAAAATATATTTGTATTTTTTTTACTTCTTTTTACCTTTTTATTCTCTTGTGCTTGTGAAGTAGAGATTCAATGATGATGTGGGGTTGAGTATGAAGTGGTACGAAGACCCTTAACGATGAATATATATTGATTAGAATAGTAGTTGGCTAGTTGCCATATGTTCAAACAGATAGTGATGGCGGTTGTTGGGATGGTAGTAATAGTCACACAGAAATTAATAGTATAGCAGTTGTTTTATTTCAAGTTTAACATTCACTCGAGATATATTGGTGTTGGTTTTCTATAATTCTCTTATAATCTAATTTTCTTTCCTTATTAACCGATTTTTATCTTATTCTCTACATCTCAATCAGCATGGAAAATCATGAATGATTCATCATGAATGTAACAGGATATATGCTTTAAACAAATGCATGTATGATTTTGATTGAGCGTGCTTGAACATTTATGTAATTTTACCTTGGCAAATTAAAAGTAATTTTTTGTAAAGGAATTGAAGTATCCCTCTACACTTATTTAAAGGAATTGAAACAATTATGAAAAGGTTTAGGAAACATACAGGATGGGAAAATATGACTTAAAAGTGGTGCGTATGGTTTGCAGTTTGCACCATGTGCAAAGCTATTTTTTTTAATGATAGTGCAAAGCTGTTAACTTATATGTCTGAAGAGAAATTTTGATGCAAAAATTCACATGACTGTTGATAAGGTAATGCGTACGAATATGAAGAGTGCAAGGGAGAGAAGGAGCACATGATTATCATTACTCTGCTATATGGTTGCATATTAACATCATTAAGGTTTTTTTTTTTTTTAGAAATTGAATATAATATCAAAGATTTTATAATATTCATACATCTTCTTCAATTATCTTATCTAGACCTCTTGATATATATCATCAAGGTTTCTAGCTGGTGATAAGTTTACACTTAGATTCTGATTTCCTGTGCAGGTGATTGGCCAAAAATAATTTTGAATTAAAATATGTATTCTTATTAATTACTTTATCTGCAGGATATACCATGATAACGTGACCCAGATTTAAGTAAATGACAATTATACAAAAAGAATAAATGTTGTGACTAATTAATTTATCACAACAAGGACTGATATTGCATATGTTTCAAAGTAGCAATCAGCTATAATTGGACTAAACTTGAAATTCATTCACAAAATCTAGACATTGGGACCTATCTAGTACTAGAGAGGATACACGCTCTTCGACGAATTGCATGACAAATTTTCTCTATGAAAAATTTAGACAACTACCCATTGGAGGGAAAATCTCTCTACTAGAATGAATACTATCTTCTTTATCTCTTAATTATTTTTGAAATCCCATAATCAAATTGTCTTGGATTAAAGATATTATTTAAACTTGTAGAAGTGACTTTTTTTTTCCAGTATGGTGGCAAGTAAAGTGGGGCGTTGAATCCTTATTTTTAATTTTATCCATCAATCTTATCCATTGGTCAATTAATTCATCATATACACATGAATTAGACCACAATATCATTCTTTCTTTCCTTAAGTGGTTGCAAGTAGGGGGAAAAAACACAGCCGCAATTTTGACATGATGAAATCTAGCTACACGTCAGATTTTGCATGGAATAATTCTTTTTTTGAACATATTTAATGTGTTTCAATGGTCCTTTCTCACTAATTCTTGAAAAAAAATAAAGAGTAGAACACAAGTATCAAAGTCGAAGATGACTTCACTGGAGAAGTACAATCCAAGAGTCTTTAAGATAATAGCTAGTATCGAATTAACCATTATAGTGTTTCAGCAAAAAACACAAAAGAAAACATTAACCAAGAAACTTGAACAATGAATGCATGGCACAGTCAATAGTCACGGTGCTTTCTGAGTCAGGAGCAATCTCCTACTCTTAAGCTTCGTAGGAGATCCAAATGTATCCATCCATCATATTCAAGAGTCATGTGTCTGCAATATAAGAGCAGACAATACTTTTTCACTGGAACCATCCCAAGAATAATAATTAAGACAACAAGTCCAAAAGTTTCACTTTTGTTACTTAGTATACAGTATATAATTGCAAAGGGCATCACTAGAACATAACAGTAAAATTGAAGAACATGTAATAAGGCTTACCTTTATTTTTAGGAGCAAAATCTTTTGGTAGTTTTAGATCATAACAAATTAAATAATCTCTCTTGTATTTGTTAGAAATTATAATAATTAGAAAAAATAAAAGTCATGAGTTACTATTAGAATATAAATGATTGTGATTTAATAAGTATTAAGGGATATTATTCTTATGTAACCATTATGTTTTTTATGGGTTATGACATTATATATGTCCATTTAGTGATTTAATTGAAGAGTTGTATAATGTCTATTGATTATAAATGGAGCACAAAATCATATAATCAAGTGTGTCAAAGAGAATTTCCTTTATTCTTTATAGTATCCTCTTCTCTTTTTTCTAACAGTAATTTTGTATGAGTTCAAAATTATATGGATATCATTATATCGCTTAGAAAAATATTTAATGAGAATACATAATATGAATTTAAATATAGTATTAGAAAATATTTGTAAATGAATAATATATGAAAGTCATAGAAACTTATAAATATAAATTTGTAATGAAATAATTACATAATAAAAATTAGCAAATGATTTTCTTATTTATTTTTGATTTAATTATATTACTCATTTGATCTCTATAGTTTCACGATTCATACATTTTTAGTCTTTATAGTTTCATGATTCATATCTTTTTAGTTCCTATAGTTTGAAAGTGATTTTTTAGTTTCTATAATTTACATTTTAATTCTCTTTTAGTTTATATAATTTGAAAGTAATTTTTTTAGTTCTTATAATTTGCATTTTAATTTTCTTTTAGTCCCTATAGTTTGAAAGTGATCTTTTTAGTCCCTATATTTTATATTTTAATCTCCTTTTAGTCTTTACCATCAAAATATGAGTAATATATTATCAATTACAATTAACTACAAAAATATTAGCAAGTAATTCGTAATTAATTTATCGCAAGATAATTTTAATAAAAAAAATAGTTGATAATTTATAACTAATTTGTAACTAATTATTTTTATATATTTTTTTTAATAAGAACTAAAAGATAATTAAAATATAAATTATAGGAACTAAAAAGATCATTTTCAAATTATAGGAACAAAAGAAGAATTAAAATACAAATTACAAGGATTAAAAAGACCACTTTTAAACTATAAGGACAAAAAGAAAATTAAAATATAAATTATAAAAATTAAAAAAATCACTTTCAAACTATAAAAACTAAAAAAATATAAATCGTGAAACTATAAATACCAAATAAATATTTAACTTTTATTTTATTATAATATACATCTATATGAAAGGTAATGACGAGAGTTACTCCTATAAATTACACCTACAAAGTGTCATTTTTTTTTTTGGATGGAATGTCATATATTTTCGTCACCCACATAAATTAATTACTTGGCCATTACAATTTTTTTTATTAATAATAATAATAATAATATTTTTTTAGAAAGTATTGCCTCTAATCTTTTTTATAGTTATATTAAAATTTGTTTCTTATAGAAAGAGGAAAGGCGAGATCGGGAGACAGAAAGGTTGACTAGTTAGTTCGTTACACTGTAATAAATGTGTATTCTTCCCCCATTTTGTTAATTTTCAAATTTTGGAGTGTGAGAGTCTTTTGGATTGAGCTTGAAGGTATCTCTCATTTTCTTCAACTTTTGGATCTTGATAGAGAAAGCATGATGAGTCCACCAAGAAAAAGACAAAAACAAAATGGTGAAAGTTATTAGGTTTGAGGAACAGGGTCATCCTGAGGTAAGAACTCTTTCACTCTCACTCACGTATTTTTCTTCTTTTGATGGATGAGATTCACTCTAACTAATTACTCGCATAGTCACTCATTGCGTTTCTTCTTTTGATGACATGACATTAAAAGTTCTATAATGGGTGGATATAGAAATTGATGAACCTAAGGAAGGTGAAGTCCGTACGAAATACAAAACCATACTGGTTAGCATGCTTGATGTATTTTATATATAAGAGAATACTGTAACGCGACCCCTCTCCTTATCCTTCACATTAAAGATTAAAATATATTTTCATGTTAATTTTCCTTTCTATCATATTTATTAGAGTGAATAATGTGAGAAGTCTAACTCAATCCTAAAAGTTAGGTGAAAAGGTGAGGATTGTTTCTCATTTACATATTCTAGTTTGGGGGCGAGGTCCCAAGAACATATCATGTTAAATTTTATCTTAAAATCAATTGATATTAAGTGAAATTGTCCAACAAATATATAAATTATATTCCAAAAAATGAAACAACTAATGTGAAACTTGAATATTTTTCAACAATATATTTTCTTGTAGAACAATGAGAATGTGATTTTGGGAGAGAGAATTGTACACGAGATGGGTGTTGCAGAAATTTTGTATCTATATTGTTGAGAAATTTTGTATCCCACCACATCTCTAACCCACATGGTTCAATTCCCAAGGATAGATGTTTATAACATTATGTGCTTCATTCATAAAATGAGTCATATTTAGCAAATCTTGAGTCACACTCATTTTTCATCTATTTATTGGTTTATTAACAATAAAGTACATTTATTAGTGGAAGTATGGTATCATTAAATGTAATCACTACACAAACTAATTAATTTAAAGGATATTTTTAGAATAAATTAAAATTTATGACATTATTAATTATAATTAAGTAATTTAATTATTTTTATTGATCATTTGTTTTTAATATAAAGAATCGAATGTAACGTAAGAAATCTAAAGGCTATCACAATCCCTTAACTATATCTTGTCCTTAGATTTATTAAATTTAAGAGTAACTTAGAATATACCGGAACCACAATGGTGTTAATGGTGTTGTTAGCGGTGATAATATTAGTTTCCTTATAATTAAGTAAAGAGGAGACTCAAATGTTTAATTTTTATTTATAAAATCTTAAATATACAAAATACCAATTAACTATGTAGCTTTTCTTTAATCTCATTTGTTAAATATCTTAAAAATATATATAACGTAAAAATAAATAAATATGTCTCATGTATCTTTCTTTCTCACATTTTCCTCCTTTGTGATTTTGTTCCCACACACATAGCACCCTCAGTTTTTGTTCACGCCCACAAATGACAAAATATCCCACCACCTCACTCTTTTTAATCATAATTAATTAAAGTACGATAAGGGATTCAAGTACAAACATTTAGGTATCAGACGAAAAAAACACGGGTAGTAAAGTTACTACTCATATGAGTATTTGTTTGGGTATGAAAATACTTTTAAGTGCAAGTATGAATATTATATATAGTACCTTATCTAGACCCTGCACATTTCCGTCCCCCAACTTTTATGACATTATCATTTTTCCATGTCTAGGTCAATTATAATCATATTCAAATGGATAATCTTGAAAGAAAAATAATATTTTTTTGTTATAAGGGACATGGATTTAAAAATACACAATGAAAATGAGTTACTATTAATTGTCTTCACTCATACCCCATTAACACAACGAAAACTTAGTTGTGTTATTTTTTTTTTTTTTATAAAAAAAGCAAGATATAAACAAGTTTTTATTGTGAAATTAACATAATGAAAACTTATTGCTATTGTGTATTCTTATTCTTATCCCCATTAATATAGCGAAATTTTTCTTTATGTTATTTTTACGGATAAATTAATACAACAAAACTTGATTTCGTTTTTGTTACTTTTTTCAAAAAAATTAAAACAATGAAAACTTATTTTTGTGATGATAGCTTTTATGTAAAATTACTATTTTTTAAAAAATTTCTTTTAAAATAAAAATAATTACAATATAATTTAACTTTTTATTTGAAATTTATTTAATTATGATATTATTTACCTTTTTAATAGTATCTTAACTAACTTATAAATAAAAAATGTATCATGATTAATTTGTTTGTTATTTTAAAAAAAGGCAATTCACATATAGTAATTAATTCAATTTTAATTAAAAATAACAATTTATATTCTATATCGTTATTAATTTAATTTTAATTAAAAATAATAATTTGTAGCATAATTAATTTGATTATCACTAAAGATAAATTTTATCATAATTAATTTTATTTAGATTAATATGTAGCATAATTATTTCGATTAACATTTTTTTTAGATAAAACAACTTATATCATTTTACTAGCAATCAAATGACAACCTCATCTTGGTGTAGTCATAAAAAAAGTGAGATTAGCATAGTTAATGGAAGTCCTTGTCAACACATGAGCTACTATATTGGCTTGTCACCTAACAAACTTAACACTAAAGTTGTGTTTGGAAGAAAGAATACCCATGCACTCAGCCAAAATGGCTCCCAGCCCCAAGAAATCCTCCTGACATGACATGAATGGATTTTATCAATTATTGGTTTGCAATCGAGTTCAAAAATGACTGTAGGTAATCCCAAAGCTAACACACAATTAAGTCCATAAAGAAGGCTCAAAGCTTCACCATGAATCACCTCATGGCAGACATCACAGACAAGGCTAGTACTTCCTGTACTCTTTCCGGAATGTATATATATTATTAACCTTTTAAAATAGTTATTCCAAAAGCCAAAAAAGGATGCATATTCCGAAATATAATTTTATATTCTGGAAGGGAAAAAGAAGTGCAGGAATCAACATGAGAAGTACAGGAAGCAATAGCCCATAAAACTGGCCAGCCCAGTCCATAATGCAGAATCTCCATCCAGTCTTATTATCTTGGCTTCTAAATATGGGCATTTGAATCCTGCATGTGGAGTATTACAAGTAACAACAAATACAAGCCAGAATACACACACCATATTAAGGGCATTTTTTTTGCACTCCCAACTGCTGCTAAATCCTGCACCTCCCATTATATTTATTACATATGTGACTTTTAGCAACAATTTTTTCATCTAACACTTAATAAAAATGTTATTAAAAATCTTTACTCACATTCAAAAAATATTATCAAATTATAAATAAATGTTATTAATATATTTTTGTGATATTTTATCAAATATTATATATAGTCTATGATTCTAAATCCTAAAAATATCACAAAAATATTTTAACAACATAAGTTATACATAATATTTGATAAATATTTCAAAAATATATTAGTAATATTTTATCCATAATTTTGTGATATTTTTTATATGTGATTAAAAGTTTTTAATAATATTTTTATTAAATGTTAGATAAAAAATAATACTAAAGATCATATTTGTAGTAGTCATCATGAAAAATTCATTCCAAAATGCAAATTTATATCACGTCTATATATATTCCATTTGAACAAGCCAGTGGAGCATTCAAGTAACAGCAAATACAAGCATCTTTTGACTTGGTGTAGTGGTATTAGTCAATGTATTTGCTAACTTCCACTCAGCAGACCAAATACACCATATCAGCAAACTGGCTCTTACACGGTCATGATGATTTAATATAATTTATGCATTAAATAGAACCATAATTCTGGAAAACTATCTCAGCTATCCAAAATCGACATAGATGGCAGATAGTGCATGTGAGGTTTTAATTTTCTGAATAATATATTCCACTATTTTGGCAATCATTCTTTTGTAGAGTGTGTTGTCGGGTTCAATACCCTTTTTTTTTTTTGCTTGGATTGTACTCGCAGGATAATCCTTGTAACTGTTCTTATCTTAAACGATAACTTAAGGTGTTTCGAAAAAGAAAATTAAAAATCTATAGACTTATCCTTTCTCTCTTTATTCTTAATTAAGTATATGCAAAGGTTCACGCAAAGACATAAAATGGAATTTAAAAAAGCAAAAAGATTGTTGGCCACCGTGGTTTGTTAATATGTTAATGTCGTTGTGATGGAGTAAATTGCCCGTGGCTGTCAATGTCTTTACACAGTCATAAGCATTATATTACTGTCTAGTGTATATGCAGGTTAAAATTAAAAAAAGAAAAAAGAAAGACGGAGAAAAGCACAACATTTTCCTAAGACAAGTATAATGCCGCGTTATCATCTATGATTCTCTATTGAAATAATAATAAAAAATTCCAACAACTATATATTGCCGAAAATAAATATTTAATAATCCAAGCACACGCAACATAATGGTCCAAGGTTGCTTTTACAAATACAAAAGGTGAATTCGAAGCTCAAAGTTTCACTAGCTCTTACACCTGCTATTAATTTATAGCTAGTTAAGAAAAATATACGGTTTAACAACCGGGAGTGTATCTTTTCATGTTAAATTTTCATAAATCATTTCGTTAAAATCTGCTTCTTTTTTCTTTATATATTATATACACACACAATTTGCCTACCAAAAAAAATATACACACACATTTTAATATAAATTCACTTATTTAAATTCTTGGAAGAGATAGATAAATACAAATTTTTCCCATGATATACACATAGTAATTCAATATGAAATTAATTAAGGATCTTTCTCATAAGTCTTAACAATTTCCTCCCCCTAAAAAAATCGAAAGTTATTGTAATGTGGTCATTTATCCAATCCTAGCAACTAAACGTCCATCCCTAACTAAAAACCAAGATTATGAGGATTTTTTTCCTCATACATACAATAATTTTTTTTTACCAAAATATACAACTCCCTCCATTATTTACACAAATATACATGTTTATTATTCACAATGTACATTCAGATCGGGGGACCCGAATTTACAATGTGATTTGCCAATTTTTTTTAAAACCTAGTTGAGAATTCGGGTCCCCCTAACCCGAATTATCAACATGCTTTTTTGTTTTATATTTTATTTTTAAAAAAATAATTTTTTAAAATAATTTTTAGAAATGTAAATAAAAGAAATTAATAAAATTAGAGAAGATTATGAAGTTAAAGAAAATTAGTTATAAATAGTACAATGTAAATTAGTTTTGAAGATCTACATTAGTTAAAAATTATACAGTCGAAAAAAGTTTTATTAATGTATGAATGATGTGAAATGAAATATATCAATAGTTAAAAAAAATAACTTGCTTAACTGAAACTTTGAAGACAGTGGGGACACCTATTCTTTGAATGACCAACTAGCCTGCAGATTGAACAATGTTTTGGTTGACCTCTTTCTCATTCATCCATATTAATTCGTATTCTTGTAGATTTTGGTCGATCTTATTTGTTTCTCCTCATGGCTGAATTGACACATAATTGTGGTCCTTCGTATGGTGGCCAACAATCATGATGATGCATGTCTACTAACGGAACTTTATAAACACTTGACACGTAATCCAATGTATACACTGGACTAACATATTGCAAGTAATCTATATTGATGTGCTTACATGACATGTGTAACTTTTGAGACTTCCCACAATCACATGTTCTTTGATCTAGTCTGACAGTGAATTTCCCCATTCGACGTCTCTCTCTCGTATTCACTATTTCCTCAACTTGAAATTGAAATCTTTGGCGATCAAACTATTGAATAAAGTGAGTGTTGAACTTAGTTTCTTCTTCAGTTATGAACTTGGCTGCAATAAGTGTGTAAACTTGGTAAGTACTAATTAGATGATATTATAACCTTTTATTGTTGTGACTATTATAAAAATGCAACTTTTGTTTTACAGGGACAACCACCAATAATCAATTTCTATTGTCATTCGATGTTTGTTCCTCATCCTTTAATTGAGTCATTGCTTGCTCATACTGGGTTTGCTGATGTGACAAAATTATGCCACTTAAAAATTGATCATCATCTAGTGATTGCACTTGTTGAGCAATGGAGAACAGAAACACACACTTTTCATCTTCTTGATGGAAAATGTACAATTACACTTGAGGATGTAGCACTACAGCTTGACATAAGGGTGGATAGTAGGCCAATCACTGGTGCAACCTACAATGATTGGGAGAAAATGTGTGAACAATATTTGGGTGTTGTTCCACCAAAGGGAGAAGCAATAGTAGGCTCTGCCATTAAGCTTAAGTGGTTGCAAGATAGTATGTCACCGCTTCCCGCGGAACCAACACAACAACAGTTAGAAGCATGTTGTAGAGCTTACATTGTGTGGCTAATTGGTGGGGTTTTCATGCCAAACAAGACGGGAAATCGGGTTCATTTGATATACCTCACTGTGTTGGATGATCTCGAACAAGTCAGGCGGTATAGTTGGGTTTAGGAATCTCGAGGTGTTATAGTAAGACTGTCATTTTAATGGCAATTGGAATCATGAGGCATGACAACAAGATGGTTTTTTTAATGGCATTTGGAATCTCGAGACCTCACATTCAAACAAAAGCCATGTGCAAGACAGCCTTGCATGCCAAGTATCATTGCATGTGACCGTATAGTGAACAACTGCACACAACCGACGAACCCTATGCGATCGATTAAAGGTATTTTTTTATTAATGCGGGTCTTCGCACATTAACATTACATGTGATTTAACAATGAATGCCTACACGCAACAGACAAAATCACAAATAATTATGATTTGGACCCTTGAAAGAATGCTTAAGTGACCATGTTATGCATTTTTTTAAAATTATGTGCAATACATTTCTAATATCCATCACACATTTTTTCCTTAGTTTAAACGTCAAAGAATCCAAAAAGAAATATATTGTGCACCAGTTCCATGGACAACAACCTCAAATTAGGAGAATAAAAACAAACTATGATTTGAACCCTTGAAACAATGTTTAAGTGGCCATGTTATGCATTTTTTAAAAATTATGTCCAATACATTACTAATATACGTCACACATTTTTTCCTTAGTTTAAATGTCAAAGAATCCAAAAACAAATATATTGTGCACCAGTTTCATGGCAACGACCTAAAATTAGGAGAACAAAATAAATAAATAAAAACTATGATTTGGACCCTTGAAACAATGCTTAAGTGGTCATGTTATGTATTTTTTAAAAATTATGTCTAATACATTACTAATATTTGTCACACATTTTTTTCTTTAGTTTAAACGTCAAAGAATTCAAAAAAAAATATAGCATACACCAGTTCCACGGACAACGACCTCAAATTAGGAGAAAAGAATAAAAAAAACTATGATTTGGACCTTGAAACAATGCTTAAGTGTCCATGTTATGCATTTTATTTTGAAAGTTATAATGGACGCATGGTATAGTAGGTAACATGGAAAAATCACAGTCGAAGTTGACAGCATTCTGTAATTTGCACACGTCTCTTAAAAAAATAAATGTTTCACCAACAAAATTGACATAAAATGGAGAACTCGAAATCACTTTTTTATTCTGAAAGTTATAATGGACGTCTACTGCAACAGGTAGCATGAAAAAATCACATTTGAATTTAACAACACTCTACAATTTGCACACGTCTCTTAAAAAAATGTTTCACCAACAAAACTTACATAAAATGGACAATTCAGAATCCCTTTTTTAGTCTGAAAGTTATAATGGATGTCTACTGCAACAGGTAGAATGGAAAAATTGATAACTGCTTAAATGAACTATTTTTGGTAATAAAAAAATATTGAAAATATCTTTAAAAATATTTATTTACCAATTATTTTTGGCTTAAATGTTAGGAATTCATATTTTTCTTATTTCTGACTTGCAGATATGAAAAAGAAGGATTAAAAGCAAAATAGATCCAGAAAATATAAAAAATATAAATAAGGAAGATTTTTTTCCTCAGGCCCAAGTTCACTCCAACAACTATAAAAAAGGATTCAAGCCAAGGAGAAAAAACACATCAAGTCTAAGAGCACTCTAATACACACCTAAAGCTTGAGAACTCTCTCTTAGGGAATTCTTTCTTCTCTTTCATCATTTTCTATTTCCTTTTTCCATCCCTTCTCCTCCATCAATTCCTATAACCCTTTTCTAGTGTAAGGTCCCTTATGGTTATGAGAGGCTAAACCCTTAGTTAGGGTCTGACAGGCCTAAAAAGTCAAAAAATGTATTGTATATTTCATATCTATCAATGCAAACAAGTGTTTTCTTTCCTATTATCTTTTCTTACTTTTAATTTCATGCATCATTCATCCTTACATCATTTTTGGGGGTTAGGTGTTCGACAAAAAGTAATCCTTAATAGAAATACAAGGAAGGTCTTACATGTATCTATTTTAGGAGCTCGACAGAGGGTAATTTCTAATAGAATTAAAAGGAAAATGTATCTTAATAAAATCAATACTAGACATATAGTGATTGCATTATGCTAATGCATCAAAGCAAGCATCTAGAATTAGAACTTCATGCATCTTATCTATTAATTCTTTGCAAAAACATTTGGGAGATAGGTAGGTAAGATAGACTTGTCATTGTGAGATATCAAGGGCAAGTATTCTAATAGATGCGGGTAGAAAAAATACACTTAATTGCTAGAGAAAAATCTTAAATAATACATCTTAGACAAATAAGACATGCTAGGTCCTAACATTCTCATCTCATTGAATTCCCTACTATTTCTTTTGTTTTCTATTAATAGTTATTATTTTATACCCTATTCTTTTAAATTTATCTTTTATACTTCATCTTATCTTTTTCTCTTATAAATTGAAAATTATCTAACACAAGTACAAAATAAGGTCCTTGTGGAAATCAACACTTGGACTTCCAAGTACTTTACTACTTGAGACAAATTGATACACTTGTCAAACTGTTAACAAAAATCACAGTCGAAATTGACAACACTCTGTAATTTGCACACATCTCTTAAAAAAATAAATGTTTCACCAATAAAACTGACATAAAATGGACAACTCAGAATCTCTTTATTATTCTAAAAGTTATAATGGACCTCTATTGCAGCAAGTAACATGGAAAAATCACAATCGAAATTGACAACACTCTGCAATTTGAACACATCTCTTAAAAAAATAAATGATTCACCAACAAAACTCGAATAAAATGGACAACTCAGAATCTCTTTTTTAAACTGAAAGTTATAATGGATGTCTGTTGCAGCAAGTAGCATGGAAAAATCATAGTCGAAATTGACAACACTTTGCAATTTGCACACTTTTCTAAAAAAATAAATGTTTCACCAACAAAACTGACATAAAATGGACAACTCAATCTCTTTTTTATTCTGAAAGTTATAATGGACGTCTTCTATAGCAGGTAGAATGGAAAATCATAGTCAAAATTGACAACACTCTACATTTTGCACACATCTCTTGAAAAATAAATGTTTCACCAACAAAACTGACATAAAATGGACAACTCAAAATCTCTTTTTTATTCTGAAAATTATAATGAACGTCTGGTGCATCAGGTACCAGGAAAAAATCAATATTGGATTCCAGAGAAGCCTTTAGCAGGAACACAATTCTAACCTTATGAGATTCCAATACATATCAATGAGGCAAAATGTTCATACAACTATAAATAACACCGAACACCCTCAATACAATCACACAATTCAACACAACATACCTTCACAAACCAAAATCAATCTTAATACTATGGCATTCTCAGAAGAAACAACTAGTCAGACCATTGTTAACTCAAAATTAGCCTTCATTTTTCCAAATTGATCAATCACTCACAACCAAACTGGTGTTTATTTTCAAAGTCTCACTCCAACACTAATGTGAGTTCCTAATGACTGTTCTTTTGAGACACTCAAAAATAGAATGCACAACACCCTTCAGCTAACCAATGATCAATTAGTAGATGAAATCTACTACCGATAGTCATTCATAGATGCAGGTCAGTAATATTTTTTTCAATCTCTACAATTGAAAAATGTTGATGATGTTTACACAATGTTAATGTGCAATGAGCAATACTCGTGTGTTGATCCTATAGAATTATTATGTACCATCAATAGAACACCGGATTGTATACTCAACCTACTTCAATCCACTATTACTCCTACTCATTATGCAATGTTGTATTACAATGGAAAGTGGAACATACCACGCCAAGGCAGGTTTTTCGGTTACTCCTTCACTAGAACAAACTCAATAAGATTTGACATTCCTTCGGGATGTAGCATGGACAAACTCAAGGATATAATCAAGCAAGTTGCACCTCTAGGGGTTCCCCCTTATGAAATTCACGAATCACAGGTGGTTAGACGATTGTTCTTTCGACAGCCAGAACATGCTAAATATTCAGAAAAATTAATTGGATATAAAATAACAAAGTTGAAAAATAACGAAGACATGCTAAAGGTGTTAGTAGAATCTAACTACTGGAAACGATTCTGTCCAATAGAAATTTTAATTATTTTTAGCAAACTAGTAACCCAAATGGAAGAAGACATGTCTTCTGCACAACATCTTGCATACTATCATTAGTTTCGTCTTATTTGTGTTGCAATTGTATTTTTAGTTTGTTTCGTCTATCATCTCAATCATCACATTGTTTAATTTTATGTGTATTATATAAGAAAGATGTATCAATTATTTATACACTATATTTTTTAATTTATTTTAATACTACTAACTAATTTTTCATTTTTTAATTATGTACATAACAAAACCGTCAATGACACATAAATTTAGCTAGAAAATACCTACATCGTAACTAAAAAATTATACCATAATCTTTTCTAATTTTATTAATTTGCTTTATATTTCTAAAATATATTTTTTTAAAAATAAAATTAAAAATTAAAAAAATGAAGAAACACGTTGAGAATTCAGGTCAGAATCTCGATTGGGTTTAAAAAAAAAGTGGCAAAACACAGTGTAAATTCGGGTCTCCCAAATCTGAATTTACACTTTGAATAATAAATATGTATATTTGTGCAAATAATGGGAAGAGTTGTATGTTTTGGTTTAAAAAAAAAATGTTGATGGAAAAAAAATTCAGATTATGAGTACTTATAAAGCTGACATTATAATCGTGCAATCCACTTGTTACATGAAATGGCCATCGACGTGTTCTGTTTCCCTAAAAGGCTAAAATAAAGTTGCATCGTGAGCAAGATTTGGCTTTAACGTGTTAACTTAGATTTTAAAGTATCCAAGATGTTCCATACGCAAACAGATAAGGTAAAGCTTGAGTTGTTTTCTTTTTTAATTTCTTTCCCAAAGTAGTTATATAGTCTTAGAGAGTTTAAGTTTATTTTAATTCTAAAAGTTAGTTTATAGGGTCATCATTATTCTTCACTTATATATCTTATTTTAATACTATTTCTAATTAATGTTAAATTTAATTTTTTTCTAATATATAACCAGGGGTGAGATATTACTCTGTAATGTTAAATTTAAATTTTTTTCTAATATATAACCAGGGGTGAGATATTACTCTGTATAAAATGTATAAATATTTTTAATTTCTGAATTGTATATGTTGCCGCACATGCACATTTGTGCCTTTTTTGAAATGGATCTCATTCGTAAAGATGTTAAAGGTTCATCATGCAATGTAGAAAGAAAAGTAATGTTCTTATATTCCACATTAGGGAAAAAATTATTAGGCATATACATATTCTACGTACGTACGATAGCCAGCACCGCAAGCTTCACTCAAACTTTCTCTTTCAGAAATCCCACGTTGTATACATAAACTAATACATTTATTTAATTTACATGAATGCCGTGATCATTTAGGTTAATTAGTATGGTGTTAACTGTACCACAGTTTTATAGATAGAAGCACTTATTGTCAGACGTCTCAAAATATGCTATTTTAGGCTTATCTCATTGACCATGCCGAAAGGTTGAAACCTTAAGGATAACTACTTCATTTTTTAATTTTTTTTTATTATAAGAAAAATGATGCACGAACATTTATTAGTTACTGGATACTTAGAAGGAGATAGAGATATAAGAATGAGAAATATTAATTAAGTATACATGTTCCTGCGTTTTTGCATCCAATCTATGTTTTGTTTGGATTGCACGTAATAATATTCTTTGGATTATTAAAAAAATATATAGTAATGATATATATATATATATATCATTACTATATATATATATCATTACTATTATAATAATTCAACTTACTAATTAATAATGGGATAAACACATACGTCATAAATCATATATCATAAAAATATAAGATTGATTAGGGAGTTAAAAAATTTAGAAAATTTATTTTTTTCTAACAAAAATTAATAAATTAGTATTTAATAGTTGCTGATAAAAAAAAAAATCATATGTCATAATAACAGAGTTTGTTTTCGCATTGCATTCTCATGCATATTGGCTTTTGGGGGATCACTTCCTTGAAATTGTTTTACATTGATCTCCAATTTTTATGATATGATAGTATTAACTACATTTGTTAATAAAAAAAAAACCTCTCCTCTATATTATAATAGGACAGAAACCTTTCTACTAGTTACCGTGGACTTAAGTTTCATGCACATGTGTGCTTCATATGGATATGTGATATATAACAGTGTAAGATTTATAGTGGACATAACTTCCATGCATTGTGCTTCTCTTCAAGCATTTATGATATATAAGGGGGTGTTTGGTTTGGTTGTTTTCTGTTTTTATTTTCACTGAAAACAGAAAACGGTGATGAAAATGTGTTTGGTTTGATTTCTGAAAACATTTTCAGTGAAAATGAAAATAGGAAACAACTAGAAAATGAAAATAATAAATTTTCGTTTTCAGTATTTTTAGTTGAGAACAAAAACCTCATTTTGATTAAAATAAAATTGCGGTGACAATGAATTTAGTTTTAAGCAAATTTAAAAATACAAAAAAAATAATAAATCAATATATCATAAATTTTCAGTATTTTTATTTCATGCAAACGGAAAATAAGAAATCAAACCAAACATGTTTTCAGAATTCAAATCTTTTGAAAATGAAAACAGTTTTCAGAAAATAAAAATAGGAAATGAAAACAGAAAATGAAAATGCAAATCAAACACACCCTAATATTCCCTCTTGTAGCTTCAAAGAAAATCGTAGGTTTAGATTCAGTTGGGAACCTCCAAGTCATGATTTTGAGTAAATATGTATATAGGAGACAAACTGTTGCCTAAATTATGACATGAGACTTTCCTAATAATTTCCAGCAGTTACAGTGTGTTAGAAGTATTTTAAAAAAAAGAATATCCATAGGAAATTGATACCTAAAACTAGATCTTATAAAGTGCTTATATATTAAGATTGAATTTATCTGTTTAATTAAGTTTGTAAGATAAATGACGTCATGTGTAGAACCTAGTTCAACGTTTATTACATTAAATCTTAATATATATGGATGATGCTCATAAGTCATAATGTCGATCGAACTCGGGATTTTCCTATATTTTATTTTAAAATATGTTGGGGATTACTGGAGTAGTACCTTAAATCTGTTTCCTTTTCCAAGCTTTATTTTGAAGTAATTTGAAACACAAACTCAGTCAAAAAAACAAAAGCAAGACATGTGCTCTAGAGATTAAAACTTAAAGTATTTGAGCGAAATTGGAGATTGAATACAAGTCATATCTAGATCAAGCTAGTTAAATTTAAGAAAGAGTGTTGAAAAACAAATCTCGCATTGATAAGTAAAATTATAATCAAAAAGAAAAAATACTCAAACTAAGAGTTTACGTACTACCTTTTATCTCATGCTTGATCATTAATTCATATTACATTTCTACATTCTATATCCATATGAAAATGCTAAAAAATATTTTAGTGTGGATAATAACACAGCTAGCAAATTCTTGCTTCTGCTGGTTTTCTCCATCTAGATCTAGGGGCTAGGTCGAATGGTGTGGTCAAAGCATAGGGTGTGATAACATTACACATAACAGTGTGCCGTGAAGGTCCGTTTAATAGAGTAAAACAAAATAAAATAAAATGCATTAATTGAATTAAAATAATGCGTAAAAATATGAATTCTATATTATTTTACCGTTTATTTAACTTTTTTTTTACTCTCTTTCTATTTTCTATGCAATCCAACCAACATGAGACTAGGTAATAGTGGTGTGGTACAGACAAATTTACTGTAATGGGTTACTTTTAAAAATTATTTACCAATCAGTATCTGTTTTTAAAGTATTTGCAAAGGGGTCTGTTTTATCATGGATGTCGCCAGCAGTACTGGCGAGAAACGCGTGTCGCCATTGTCAATGGCGAGAAGCTTGGTGACGTGGAGGGTGTCGCCATTGTCAATGACGAGAAGCATGCTGACCTAGCTGAGAGAAGAGTGTGCCGCCATTGTCAATGGCGAGACAGCTGATGTGGACGCTGTCTTGCTGCTCCCACTGGCGAGAAGCATGTTGTGTCACTACTTCCAATGGCGAGAAGTCTTCCACGTAAGCAATGCCGCCATTGCTTCCTGCGAGACACCTTCACGTCATGCACAGTGCAGTTCTGAAGATGCCACAATTCTGAAGATGCCACAATTCTGAAGATGGTAGTGTAGGCTTGCAGTGTTTAGGGTTAGGGTTTGCAGTGTTCTGAAAAGGCTATGATTATTTGCAGGTGAACGTTAAGCTTTTGAACGTTGCTTGTTTACGTTTTCACCTATAAAAAAATGCTCATCAGCGTAAATGGATGTACATTTCTCCTTCAAGTTGCTGAGCTCTCCTTTCTCTTTCTTCTTGAGTGTGAGCTTCTTGTGCTTGTTGTGCTTCCTTCCTTCAAGTTTGGTGTGTGCCCTTATCCTCCATAAATTCCTGGTAAGTGTTTTCAAAGTAAATAAAATTTATATATTCTGTTAATAATATTATAAAAATAGTAGGTTAGTTAGTATTAATAGATATTCTAAGTTTAAGGTAGTTAGTATTAGTAGGTATTGTGTTGTTAATTTTTAGGTATTAATAGATATTCCAACGTTAAGTTAGTTAGTATGAAAATATTATTTGATTAGTTAGAATGAAAATTTTATTTAGTTGTTGTATATATTCTTAGATATTATATGTGTGATATATATATATATATATATATATATATATATATATATATATATATATATATATATATGTATATGAAAATATTATTTGGTTGAAAATAATATTTGGTTAATTAGTATGAAAATATTATTTGGTTAGTTAGTATGAAAATATTATTTAGTTGTTGTATATATTCTTAGATTTTATATATGTGATATTAACTTTTGTAGTATTAGGTATATATTTACACGCATGATACTTTAGTCAAATAAATATATACACGCATGATACTTTAGCCAATGCACACGTAATATTAGCTTTTGTAGTATTAGACACAAGTTAATATTAGTTCTAGGTATATATTTGTAAATTTTAGGCACACGTAAATTTTTAGTTTTTGTAATATTAAATACTCACATGTAAATAAATAATTGTAATATTAAAAACTTCACACACGTAAATTTATCTTTTTAGTATTATAATTTTATATGTTATATATAGATAGTACAATTTTAAATAAATGAGTTGATAAATTAATATTATTTGAGTTAATTATTTTTATTTAGAATGTTATATATATTATTTGTTAGTTTTAGTTTGTAGGTTAATATTATTTGTTTTAGAAAATTTACGTGATTAAATATATGATACATTGTACATTATTATTATTTTTGTATTACACGTTGTTTAAATAATTTTTTACATTTCAATATTTGTTTTTATTTTAATTTATTTGATAGTCCATATTTTATTTAATTATTTATTTGTTAATTGTAGAATATATTATGTTATTTATTTAAATTTGTCTATGTGTATGTATTTGAAAGTATTTGTAGAATATATTTAAATTTTATTATTTGTATAATATATTTTGTTATCAAATAAATATATTTTATTATTTATTTAAATTTGTCTTCACATGTATTTTAATTTATCTATAGAATATATTCAAAATTGCCCAGTTTTATTTATTACAAATTTATCTATATATATTTAATAACGTTTTTATAAATGTGCGTAATTTTATTTATATTATTTACAAATAATGTATAAATTGTTTTGTGAATTTATTGTATTATATTTTATTTTAGAGTATCAATGACATTTTCATCGTCATGTCTATCACATATTAAAATTAAGTTTGGCCCGATCGATAGTGATGTATTATGGATGCTACCTAAGCATGTTTCAGAACATGTTTGGAATGGGGAAGAAGATCAAAAATTACATATCAGACGAGCTGTCCCCACGTATCAAGGGGAAGAAGAAATTCTAGAGCAAATTTTTCTTTTCCTTCGACAATCTGATTTTTACTGGATTATGAAGATGAGATACTTAAAAATAAATGTCCCATTAATTAGTGCTTTGATAGAAAAATGGAGGCCGGAAACACATACGTTTCACATGAGATGTGGAGAGTGTACTATTACTCTTCGAGACGTCTCTGTATTGTTAGGTCTACGTGTGGATGGTTTACCATTAATCGGTCCAACAAATCTTAATTGGGTTGATTTATGTGAGGAATTATTGGGAGTCAGACCACAAGAAGGTGAAATTAAAGGTAGTGTGGTTAAATTAAGTTGGCTGACTCATCATTTTGCACAAATAAATAACCACGATGACGAAGAACAAGTATGAAGGTTTGCCCGTGCATGGATACTGAGATTCATTGGAGGTGTCTTGTTCGTTGACAAAAGCAGTAACAAAGTTTCACTAAGGTACCTTCAATTTTTACGTGATTTTGGAGACTTTAGCACATATGCATGGGGACCTGCCGTACTTGCTTTTCTATACAGAGAGATGTGCAGTGCCACCGATTATAAAACTAAATCAATCAGAGGTATGTGCATCTTACTACAAATGTGGGCATGGGAACGATGTCCAAGCTTGGCTCCAAAGAGGACTCCTTCCCAAGTAGAAAATAAACCACTGGGGCACATGTTAATCATTTTTAAAAGCGTCTTTCATTTCAAAAGAATAAATGGTTTTAAGGTATATTAAATTTTAATCTTTGTAGGTGACTACGACGTGGAAACCAACATATCGGCAATGATGATGTGCGAGTTTTTCGTCGCAAGTTGGATATTATGAAACGTCATGAGGTAAGAACATGGTATTGTATTTGTAAAATAAAAAATGATATGTGTTATTTTACTAAAATGCTGACAACTATGTTGTTATATGCAGTTTGTGTGGGAGCCTTACACAACAACTGTTATATCATTGTTGCCTCCCATTTGTGTAGTTGGAAGTGTCGCGTGGTGCGCGGTGGTGCCACTAATTTGTTTCCAAGTTATTGAGTGGCACCAACCAGATAGAGTATTGAGACAATTTGCAATGCAACAACCAATTTCAGAGTCTCATTCACAACCCTTGAACATTCATAGCATAACACTAAAAGGGAAACATGACGAAAATGGGGGGCAATTGTTCGCCCCAATGATTGATCAGTGGAACAATCTCCATGCTTTTAGGGTCGACGCTTATCCCCTACAAGAGGGCCTATTGAGCTTTAACGCGGACTACATGGTCTGGTATAGGCGAAAGACAAAGATGTTTGTTGACCCACAAAATGCAAACACGGCTACATTGGTATTTTTTGTTTTTTTGAATATTTAACTTTAATTAAATATTTTTTAATGATGCCCCTTAATTTTCTGACCTTAATAATTACAGGCTGAAGTTGCGGAGACATTACAATACATGGCGTCTCCTCAAGGGAGGAATACATGGACAGTTGATGATCTCGTGCCTTACGTGGAGAAAATTATAATTTTATCTGAAGAGCAAGAGAGAATCACTGAGCCTGTGTCACATGGTCCTGCATCAGAGCGTCAATTTCCAACACAAGAGTTTCACATTCTTCAGTCAAGTGTTGAAACTCAGGGTATAGGCAGACGAAGGGAGGCTATTGAAGCGAAAGAATATTCCCAACAAATGGCGGAGCGTGACCATCGAATGTATTACACGCCACAAACATTTGCTAAGTATCCGACACAGATGTATCAGTATCCTTTTCAGGGTCATCACACTGATACTTCTGCAAGCGAGCATTCGTTCGGTGGTGTTGCGGACACACATCCTCATTTTTCATGTCCGACTATGACCCCTTCACAGCAATATCATGGCCTAATTCCAACACCTAATGCCCCATTAGGTACACAATGGAATGTACCGGGATCAATACCTAATATGGGTGACTTTTTAGGTGTTGATCTGCGTCACGAATTTTCTGGTGAGGTTGACGAAGAAGAAGCAGGGAGACCTCGGGGCAGAAGAAATCCTGATCGCCAAGCACGAAGATGGGATCGACCATGTGGCACTTCCTCACGGAATCACAGACACCAACATGAATGATTTGCATGTCTCTATTTAAATATGTTGTTGTATATTTCTCATTTGAATTTGACATGTAATTTATCGTATGCAGTTTATTAAGGCTTACTAATGGATACAGTTTATGTTGCGCATCAAACTATAATAATAAATAAAGTTAAAAAAAAGTAAGGTAGAAAAAAGAAAATAACTAATCTTTCTAACTAACGATGAACACCAATGCCATATGTGCACAAGGTAGACAAAAGAAATTAATTAATGTCACTCAACCTCGATTGATCCACTCCATTTATTTCAACTTCTAAATGTAATTTTATTTCATTAGATACATATGAGTCTGGAGTAATTTTATTTCAACCCTAAACCATAAACCCTAAGGCTTAGAGACTAAACCCTAAACTCTAAACCCTAAGGCTTAAACCCAAAACCATAAACCCTAAGCCCTAAAACCTAAACACTACAGCTTAGACACTAAACCCTAAACCGTAAACCTAAACCCTAAGGCTTAGACCCTAAACCATAAACCCTAAGGCTTAGACACTAAACCCTAAACCCTAAACCCTAAGGCGTAGATACAAAACCATAAACCCTAAACCCTAAGGATTAAACCATAAACCCTAAGGCTTAGACACTAAAAACTAAACCCTAAACCATAAACCCTAAATCTTATGGCTTAGACCCTAAACACTAAACTATAAGACTTAGACCCTAAACCCTAAACCCTAAGGCTTAGACACTAAATCCAAAACCTTCAACCCTAAAATCTAAACCCTAAGGCTTAGACCCTAAACCCTAAACCCTGACGCTTAGAGACTAAACCCTAAACTCTAAACCCTAAGGCTTACGCCCTAAACCATAAATCCTAAGCCTTAACCCCTAAGAATTAAACCCTAAACCCTAAGAATTAAACCCTAAACCCTGTAATGACTAAGTCCATAATGACTAAATCTTAGGGTTTATTCTGTAATGTTTATTCTGTTGGGTTTAGTCCTTGTTCCAGATAGTCTATAATGACTAAGTCCATAGTTTGTCATTATAGATAGTTGAAAAAAAAAACTAAGGTAGAGAAAAGAAAATAACTAATGTTTCTAACTAACAATGAACACCAATGTCACTCAACCTGGATTGATCCACTCCATTTATTTCAACTTCTAAATGTAATTTTATTTCATTAGATGCATATGAGTCTGGAGTAATTTTATTTCAACCCTAAACCCTAAACCATAAACCCTACACCCTAAGGCTTAGACCCTAAACACAAAGGCGTAGACCATAAACCCTAAGGCTTAAACTCTAAACCCTAGGCTTAGACTCTAAACACTAAGGCTTAGACCCTACACCCTAAGGCTTAGACCCTAAACACTAAGGCTTAGACCCTAAACCCTAATGCTTAAACCCTAAACCCTAGGCTTAGACCCTAAACCGTTAAGTACAACATTGTAGATAGTTCTCCTTTAGATACAATTTTGAAAATAAGTAATGTATAAATTTCTTGACAAAATTACATTCAAAAATAAGTAACTAACGATTTCATTGAACACCACAAAGTAAATATATTGAACAAAACCTCAATCAATACAAGTCTCTCATCTAACATACATAAATCAATTAAATGAATTACTCCCACGGTCAGATTGCATTGGACATCGGCGCCTATTGTGCCCTTCTGCTCCACATCTACTACATTTTTGTCGGTGGTCAGATGGTTCCAGCCAATCCATCTCATTCCTTATCCTTGTTGATTTTGGCCGACCTTTCGCACGAATTGTAGTTGGGTCAGGGATAAGTGTCCATGCATCATCAGAAGGAGGAAATGCCGCTTCATTCCCAAGAGGCCACCACTGTGCGGAGTATGCTTTTAAGATGTGCTCATTTGTGTAAACAATATCTATATATTGGTAGTAGTTCATGCTCACGTAACCACAAGCTGCAATAATGTGTGAACATGGATAGTGAAGCGCATAATACCTTCCGCATTGACAATAATGGCCATTCAAGTTAATTTCCCACTTTTGTCTGGCACGTTGCGTTATAGGATTGAAGGTCTCCTCTACTTCAAACCTTGTCGAGTAGATATCATACACACGAATGATGTGTGAACAAGCTTGTTCTTGATTTTTCCTAAGTTCTTTAACAAGCTTAGAACAATATACTTGGCCTTCGTTTAATTGTCTATGGGCTTGGCGACCACGATCAACAAAGTAATTTCGGCACCTACTATATGTTGACTTGACCAACACTGTTATTAGAATGATGCGACAATCTTTCAACACCTTATTCACACATTCTGATAGGTTGGTTGTCATGTGACCATATCTTCGTCCAGATGTATCGTAAGTCATGCTCCATTTTTCCTTTGAAATGCGATCAATCCATCTTGCTATGGCTGGACTTAACTGACGAAATTTTTCTAAGTTTTGATCAAACACATGCTTGCAAGGAGTGTGCGCTGCATAAAATTTGTTACCATCAAAAGTTGTAGATAGATATGAAACTCAAATTAACTTCATGTATAAAATAAACCTTACCCAATTTCTCGAACATCTTTTTTTGTTTGGCGTTGTTGAATTTGCGATTGAAATTGCTCGCTATGTGTCGGACGCAGTACACATGATAACCGTGGGGAGGTTGCCAACAAAGTGTTTCGTTAGCGACAGCAGACTTTATACTCGCGTGACAATTAGATATTAGACAAATTTCATTCTTATCTATGACATGTTCACGCAAGTGGGCCAAAAACCATGACCATGTTGTTAACGTCTCACCTTCGACCATGACGAATGCTAGAGGAAGAACACCACCATTTCCATCTTGTGATGTGGCCATTAACAGGACCCCACAGTATTTCCCGTATAAATGTGTGCCGTCAACTTGTCTGATTGACTTACAGTACTTAAAAGCCTCTTTGCATTGACCAAATGTCTAAAATACTCTATGAAACTGACGATGTTCGTGACTCACCCTATTACCAACAATAAAATCGTCATGTAGAATTTGAAAATAAGACCCAGGAGAATGATTTTGCATGTGTGTTAGCCATGACGAAAGTTTCGCATATGACTCTTCCCAATCGCCATATTCATTTGCAATCGCCTTTTGTTTCGCCATCCATGCTTTTTTGTATGAAACCTTATAGGAAAATTTAGTATTTATCCTTTCTTGAATCAAAGAAATTTTTATTGATGGATCTTCTCTGATCATGCCTGTAATTCAACTAATAAATTAAAATAACAAATAACACAAAAGTAGGATAATATGAACATAAAAATGTACCTACTACGCAAGTCGCAATTAAATCTGAATCAAGCTTCTCATGGTCTTGTGTCATACTCATATTTAGGCATGTGTGCGGTCCACCCCATTGTGTCACTTTCCATGCATCAGTTTTTTTAGATAAAATTGCTCTTATATAAAAAGGGCAAGGAGACTCTGCGCTGTTGTTGGGGCAACAAACGATATATTTGTGCGATTTGGTTTCAACAACCTTAAAACTTTGATGCACCTTCATCACATATTGTTTTAGTGCATTTTTTTACAGCATCTTTACTGTCAAAATCCGTGCCAACATATAATTCTTGTCCAACATTAAAAGTCGTTGCCATGTCCAAACCACAAATGTCTTCCTCGTCCGGATGACTCCAATTGATATTGTTATAATGCAAAGCATCATTCCAAAATGGATTTTAAATTCCTGGTACACCTAATAATTTCAAAAAAAAATCAGGTCAACAAACTGCTGTGCCGGATACAACAAACCTAATATTGTTATAATGCAAAGCATCATAAAATTTACCTTCTGTCGGGTGAACAATTGAAACTGGTTCAATAATGTCGGTGCCTTCATCGTCTGTATCAGATATTCCTTCAACGCTATCATCTTCATCCAAAGACTCTTCAGCGTATGAGTTAGACACAAGATAATCATCATCATCATCTTCATCATCATGTAATGATGCAATCCTACCCCGCAAGGGCATTGGATAGAAGACTTCAAGTAGATTGGGCCAGAGATCCAAGGGAAGGCCCTAGGGTTCTCATGAGTCTTAGGATAGATTTTGAGCCCATGGGCTAAGTATGAGCCCGCTTATCTTTGTAAATATTAGAATAGGTTTGTTTCCTTCGTTTAGGCCTTGTATTTTGGCCATTCTAGTAGTATAGGGTTTTAGCCTTGTATTTCGAGGCATTTTGAGTAGTCTTTGTAGTATGGACTTTTTTTGTATTTTCATGTATTTTGTCACGGGGGTGAGCTTAGCTATTATAGGGGGTGTGTAGCTAAGTTCTAGCTTCTCATCTCAAGGAGGTGAGCTTAGCTATTAGAGAGGTGTGTGTAGTTAAGCTCTAGCTTCTTTAGGAATCTTTTCAAGGAAGCTTCTCAAGGAGATGAGCTTAGTTATTAGAGGGGTGTGTGTAGCTAAGCTCTAGCTTCTCAAGGAAGTTTTCTTAAAGCAGCTTCTCAAGGAAGTTTTCTCAAAAAAGCTTCTCAAGGAAGCTACCTAGTCTATAAAAAGAAACATGTGTAACACTTGTTGTAACTTTGATGAATGAGAGTCTTGTGAGACATACTTCAAAGTTCCACTTCTCTCCCTCTTTTATTCCTTCAATTTCGTGTTCCCCCCTCTCTCTTTCTCTCCCTCTTTCTTTTCCTCCATTGAAGCATCCTCTTCAAGCTTCTTATCCAAGGCAATTCTTGGTGGTGAAGCTCCTTCTTCCTTGGCTTATTCCCTAGTGGATGGTGCTTCCCCTCTCCTCTTCTCCTTTGCCTTCCGCTGCATCTCCATGGTGAAAAATCACCATTGAAGGACCTCATTGAAGCTCAAAGATCCAGCCCCCGTAGAAGCTCCACAAGCAAGCTTCCATCATGTAAATTGCTTATATTTCTTGGCAATTCCGACTCATGATGAGATAGATTATGTCCACATGACGTAACAGAATTTGCAGAATGAAACATGGAACCACCAGCAACATCCTTTTCTATGTACAATTCTAGAACTGACATTTGTTGTTGTTGTTGAAAACTTTCGATCATAGTTTCAACATCTTCGTCATCACAAATTTGCAAGGCGACATATTTTCCTAAAACTAAAAATCTACAACTTATAGTAGAAATGATTTCATTATTTTCTAACTTTCCCTTATCTCCAATTTTTTTTCAAAGCATTGAAACTAATTCCGCATTTAATCTGAATTACCTTTTTACTGCCTTCAAATATTACACCATCATTGTCTTCATATACTCTTCCGTTGAAATACAACACTGTAATAATTGAATTCATGATATATCTACATCAACAAAATTAAAAATAATTAATCATAACAAGAGTAGTTTTTAAATAAATAACTATATTTGGTTGCTTCATCTACTAACTTTAACTTAAACTACAGATTCAAATTTCATTCTAACTTCAAAAAACTAGAAGGGAATCAGGTAAATATTTGTAAGGCTTGTAAATAATTAAACATAATTAAAAAAACTTCAAAGTAAAAAACCTAATTACAAAAATTAATATGTTTAAACTTCACGTATTAATTTTTTGCCTAAATAAAACAATTATTACTTCAATTAAATATTTTGTGAATGATAAAAATAAATAAATCTATTTGCTTGCACTATTAAACTTAAACTATACATTGATATTTCATTCTAACAAAAAAATTATTACTTGAATTAAATAATTCTAAAAAAATTTCTTAACTTTCAAAACTGGAAGACTCACCTCTAAATATTTTTAAGTCAGAAATAGCATCAACAAAAGCTTATAACCCCAAGGGTCACACGTTAAATTTCTAAGCCACAAAAACCATGAACAAAGACGCTTGCAAATAATTACTCATAATAATTTTAAAATAAAAATTCTAATTCCAAAAATTGTTACACTTAAACTTTACCTTCAATTTTTAGTCTAACAAAAAAAATTTTTACTTCAACTAATATTTTGTCAATCATAAAAATAAAAAAATTTATTTACTTGCTCTATTAAACTTAAACTAGACATTCATACTTTATTCTAAAAAAAAAATTACTCTAATTAAATAATTTTTAAAAAATTCCTCAACTTCAAAATCTGCAACTATCACATATAAATATTCTTAAGGTTGAAATACCTTCAACAAAGGCTTATACATGGAAGAGTTACACTTAAAAAAATTTCAGACACAAAAACCTATTTCAAATAATTAGTGGTAATAATTTTCAAATACAAAATATAATTCAAAAAATTACTACAGTTAAATTTTAGCTTCAAATTTGATTTTAACCACAAAATTTATTACTTCAAAATAAACAAATTGTAAATGATGCAAATTATTAAAAAAATTAAGTTGAAACAGCATGAAATAATGCTTCTAAAAATTTGACTCAATAAAATTTTGTTCCTTAAAATAAATACAAAAAATCCTTACTTTCAATAGAACTTTGAAGTTGAAAATGGAATGAACAAACTTCAAACAAAAACAAACTTCAAACAAAGCGTGTTTCAGTCTTTTCTTTCTCTCTTCAAACCAGATTCTTTCTTTCTCTCTTGCTTCAGAATGTTGTGAAATTTGAAGTTATATCATGTTCCTATTTAAACAAAAACTACACACAGTCTGGTCATTATTAAAGCATGCAAAATTTCCCCAAAGTCATCTGCCATTTAACCATACATGTGACCCTCTGCAAGCCACACTGTATGCATGTGATCCTTGTACAGCTGCAATGCATGTGAACACATCTAGAACTCTAGCCTTTCAGCCCTAGTCTGCATCACAAACAATGGTTCAGCCTTACCATGCATCATGAACAATGCCCTAACCTATCTCGCAGGAAGCAATGGCGAGATTGCTTTTGTTAGCATGTCCCGCCATTGTTGTTGGCGGCTTGCCTACGTGCAGTACTTGCTGCAATTGGTGCTGGCGACACACGCCTGTAGCATCCAGGTCAGCAAGTTTCTCGCCATTGTGAAAGGCGGCATCACTGGTCTCGCCATTCCTCCCAGCGACACCCTTCCAGGTCAGCAACATTCTCGCCATTGAAGATGACGACACAGGTATCTCGCCAACAAAGCTAGCGACATTCATGGAGAAACAGACCCCCTTCACAAATACTTTGAAAACATACCCTAATTGATAAATAATTTTTAAAAGTAACCTTCTATGATAAATTTGTCGTGTGGTACACACAAGAGAATGAGAGATAATAGCCGTCACCTTTGTCAGTAACCACTGACGCAAGAAGATATATGGTCTCCTAGGAAGTAGTTATCTAAGAACTCACTTAAATGTAGCCATGTAGGTGCATGTGTTTTGTTTTTTTGGTTTACATATTTTTGTTTTAAACTTTTATTCAAAGTGTCTTCGAAAGAGAAATACTACGTGTACATCAATCACCTTATCAATTCAAAGCAATAATTGTACTTATTTTATAACCAGAGAATATTACTATATTTAAACAGTGTAACACAATGTTTGGATCAGAAGGAAAAATGAAAAACAAAAAAAGAGTAGAAAATAAAACATGATTTTCTTAGCTGTCTAATATGATATAAAGTGAAAAGAAGAAAGGTATATATTTTTTTTCTTTTTTTAATATTCTTTTATTTGATGAATAAAAAATAGGGGAAAGAGTATATATATATATATATATACTTAAAAGAAAGGTGGTCAAAATAGTCATAAATTCAAAAAAAATTATGTTGTGAGAATAATGGACAAATTTTTGGAAGCAATACATATAAAATAGATTTTTTTTTTATATTGTAACTCAAATTATGCAGACAATTTATAATTATACGTGTATATTATAATCCATGGTCTGCCCAATCTGAAACCTCCAGATAAAGGCCATCATGATAAGCCCTGGTCTTAGATTTATTTTTTTTAATAATATCTCACTGATTATAAAAAAAAAAATTATCCTAGCAACTTTTTTAAATAATTTGTTTTGAGGTGGGGAGGATATATAAAAATTCTAACAAAAAATGTTGACTCTTTTTTAAAATTAATAAACTTGTTAACTTTCATTTGCGATGTTTCACGCTTATAAGGTTATAGGCTCACTTTTCATATGTAAGCATATGTACCATCTAAATTCCATATCCAAAAATGAGATCTATCGTCACTCAATGAAACCGTGCATGTCATGCCTCTACCGCACCACTCTTTTCCATGCAAATAATTTTTCACTTAATTATAAATTTACTAATTAATTTTCATTATTTTATGAATTTTATTACTCAAATTTTATTATTTTTAGTCTCTAACTTTTACTCAAATATATATATATATATATATATATATATATATATATATATATATATCAAATTTTTTATTTATCTTTTTTTTAAAATAAATTATGATTTTATTATTTTTTAATTATTTTATATTTTTTAATTATTTTAACAATTAATTTTATCAAACCCTTATAATTTAATAAAATAATTTTTCAGTTTTCAATTATCAACTTTTAACTTTCAATTAGTTTTTTAATTTATAATAAACTTTTTAACTAGTTTTATCGAAGATAATTTACATCAAAAGTCATTTTTTGAGATAATTATGTCTTTTAGTAACAATATAAATAGTGATTAAAATGTTTACCGACAATTAGATTATGTTCAACATATACAAGCAAGCATTGGTAAAAACTCATTTTATTTGCCGATAAAAAAATCCCTTTTAGTTTTTGCCTATTATAAATTAACGTTTTCCGTATTATTGTTTATTTGCCGCAAAAGTTGTAATAGTTAATTTACTCCAAATTTTCAGGTCATGTCACTTTAGATAATATACATGTGCAAACATTTAAAAACGGGTTTTGTATCACGTATTCACGTACAACCCTGCGCATGTTATGCTCTATTGTTACATTAATTAAAATAATTAATTTATTATTTTCTCTTAATAAGAACAACTAATTTTCTCTCTTTCATCATCTTTTTGCTGATTTAGCAAAAGCTTTTACGAAGACTTAGTGGTGTGAATATTTTAATTATTGCATCTATATCAACGAGGTGATGTAGGTGTGTTTCTTAAGAAAAACGATGTAGACGTGTTGTAGTTATAAATGACTCATTATTTATCCTAAAAAATGACTCATTATTTAATGGCTAATGATAACTTTACTTATTATTAAACTCATTAAATAATACCACAGTATATTATTATGTGGCAATTTATTTTTCACTGACAGTATTATGTTTTCAAATGTTTTTCATTTACTAAACTTAATTGTGTTATAAATCATGGATTGCCAATTGATATTTATTATATCATAATATGAAAGGAAAAAAGTATTTTGTGTTCATTTTTTTTAATATTTAATATTCATTTTCACGATGATAAGAGTGATAATTTTTAATGCGACAATTATTTGGTGCATCTAACATTTTCTTTTTTTAAACTTTGATTATGTGACCTTCGCATTATTAGCACGACACTCTAATTAATTGAATTAACATATCAATTATATTATAAAATAATTAATATCACTATATGTAACATTAAAATTTTTAATGTATATATAAGTTTACATAATAAATTTTATGACAATTAATTTTGATCTAATAATTAATTTTTTGACATATATAAATTTTTATTAAATTTATGATTTATTTTTAAAATTGATATATATAAAAGAATACATTATTAGATTAACATTAATCGTAATAAAATCAAAATAAAAAATCTACTTAATGTAATAATTATAAAAAAAATTATAATTAAATTATTTTTTAAAGAAATTTAGAATATGAATTTGTAATCTGCATGAATCACACAGATGATCAATCTGTATAATTTATCTGCAAATTCATATAATTCATACGAATTATTAATCCTTATGTTTATTAGGAAAAATATTTTTGAAATTTACAAAAATTTGTTGAATACACAAGAAACGTGTTAGATGCATGAACCAGTTACCTTCTAATGCTAAGAATTATTGGACCGTAGTTAGCTCAAAATGATACTATGCAATCTCAGATGTTGTCCAAAGGACAGATTTGGTCATCTCTTTTTCCTTCCTTTTATTATTATATAATATATAGGTTACTTACATACAAACTATATAAAGTTAATTGACATTTTCAATGTCATTTCAGAAGGTAGAAGTCCAGTCATATTTGTCTATATTTATATATTCATCTATAAATATACATTTATCTTTTGAATTTCTGTATCTAATATCATACCGCTTATTTAATCTTACATTTTTTGTCTCTTCTTTCGCTATATCTCTTATCTGAAAATGGTTGTAAAATTTTGGTGTTACTTTTTTTTATCAGAAATATTAATTATTACTATGTTAGTTTTTTTTAAGAGAAATAATTGAATGTATAATTTTTTTTTCATTTTTTTAATCACTTAATCAATTTTACATCTTTTAAATTTGATGTGTACTAATTACTCCGTGTGAATATAAAGAGAATGAGATTATATATATATATATATATATATATATATATATATATATATATATATATATATATATATATATATATATATATATATATATATATATATATATTCATCGGTGGTGAAAGTGAGAAGATAAAAAGAGAAAAACATGATTAATTTGGTTAAATGGAGTTCGGCTTTTTGGTGACGTTAAAAAGCCCAAGTGAAAAAGAAAATTTGTAGGTTTCTAATAAATGGTCAAAACAGGCACAGTGGGAGCAAATGCCTTATCAATTAACTTGTGTACTTTGGAGATATTTCACAAGCTTCGTCTCAATACCTTACAAACTTGTAAGGAAATTTTATCGTGACTAAAATGTATGGCCTAAAAACAACCACCACAATGAGAAGACCCAGTTCTATTCACTACACTTCACGACACGTTTTTCTTTCTTTCTTAAATATTATAATAGAAAAACCATTCACTAAAAAAGAAAAATTCTTGCGTACGTACATATGGCTACCATTTACAGTTGTTGTTGGTGAGATTGCAAAGTGCCAGAGTATATCTTAAAAGAAAATAAAATAGGGAGAAAAAAAAACTTTGAAGGTACGGCGGGGTGTGAATTCTCCAACTTTAAAATCGAGACCCTTCATTTTCTTTTGACATGGACAATAATAGAGAGGGCCTAGCAATTAAAGGCCTTCAATGAATCTGAAAAAGGTAGCCAGGTTTCAGGTACTCTGAATTTTTCTCCCAAAAGGAAACCCAATGCATTCAATTTAGACTCAACTATGCAAATGGAAGGTTCAACCCTGCTGCCACAACAGTCAAACCCTTGCACGTATGACCTCTCTCTCTTTCATATCTATCCACTATTCAATTCAATTAAACAATTAAGAAAAAGAAAGAACACTAGGAGACTATAAATTTATTTGTGCAATCACCAAATCCTCATGCACATTAATTAGTTACCATTTAATAAAATAGGATATTTAATAACTGTTTGTATATATGTGTAATGTGTAATGTGTCAACCTAATTAATTAATTAACCCTTCCGTCTCAATTTTGTATTCCATGAAATATAATTTTCCCATCACTTCACGAGTTAACAAATGTCATGCACGAAACCTCCTACTTCATGTACCATGCATCACACGCGACAACATTTAATAAGAGGAGGGCATGCATGAAAAAATCTGCGAATTTGGAATTTTTTTGCCGATTCCTTATGTATTTATAATAATTGTAATTGCGCCTTATTATATAGATAGTTTAATTGAAGAAACAATTATACTTAATTAAGTAAACCAAAAGGGAGATCTTGGAGCTAGAAAAGAGCTCGAAACTTATATATATATATATATATATATATATATATATATATATATATATATATATATATTATGGGACTAATACATACAGTGAACACTTGAAGTTTCATAGTTCGATCTTCTATTCACAACTTGATGAAAAGGGACACTCAAAATTAACAAAACAAGAAGAACACGCATAAGCAAAGTCTTTACAAAGCTACTACTATATATATAAACGTACAAAAATAACCCTTTTGACACGTCTAATTAACACTACTATATAGTATATATACTCGTTTTCTCTTCTTGGTTAAGGATTCGTTGTCGTTGTTGTTGTTTCTTTTTCCTCTTTTTAACACATTACATCCTTGAGAAGCTTATACCTGCGCGTGGAGGTTCTCGGCGAAGGCACGGGGCTCTTCCCCTTCTCCGAAGAACCACTCATCTCTTGATCACGATCATGGTGCTTGATTTTCTCGCCGGAATATTCCGAACGGGTCGTGGTTCCGGCGTCGTTTCCGGCCACCGCTAATTTCTTCGAATTGGAGCTATGTGATCTCGAGTAATTTCTTCCCTCGCTTTGGCACCAATCGCATAGCTCTATCTCCGATAATTCCCCATAGTAGTTACTACAATACCTGAAGAAAAAATAGTAATTACGCTTAATTCGTCTCTATATTATATATGATAGCCTCATAAAAAAAATTGACAATAATTATCTTTTACATATATATATCCATGGTGTGTGCATGGTGTGTATAAAGATACTAAGTTGCTTAATCTTATCTATCTTTGATTCTTTTTATAAGAAATAAGGTACAATGTAAAATATATTATAACTTATTTCTTATAAAATGATCGAATGAGTTTAAAGCTAAGAAATAATGGCCATGTTGATTATAAGCATCATGAGATGTGAGAATCAAAGAAAGATATCATGTGGAGTTACATCTAACTATCAAATTAAAGATATTATTCTACCATATGATAAAGAAAGATCTATGTATATATGTGTACTATGATGGGATGATGATGAAGAAGAAGAAATGAAAAGAAAGCATACGAGTGTTGGAACCGGTGGCGGCATTTGTTGCAGCGGAAAAGCTTGTCGGGGAAACCAACGTCACCGCACATGCAGCAAACGGTTTGAAGGTCGACCATGGCTGATTGAAAGATCGCTGAAAGAAAGAAAGAGACAAAAAAAAAAAGAGGGGAAATTTTTTATAAGTGAAGTAAAAGGAAGAAAGCAAAGGAGAGAGAGTTTATATAGAGAGAGAGAGATTAAGGAGAAGTGGGTTTGAGTCGGTGTATGAATGTGATTAATATAATAATATAATAAAAATATAATGCTTCTTGTCGATTATATAAAAAATTACAAAAGGGGATATATACACAAGCAGACCACAGGTTGCTTGCAGTCGTTTTCAGTTAAGGCAGAGGGAACCGAGAGAGAGAGGGAGGAGAACCTTAAAAAAGAAAGAGAGAGGAAAAGACACTAGTGTCCTGTGGCTGAGCTTGCTTGGTTATTGTTTCTTACCTATTTTTTTTTTCTTTTAGTTTATTTTGTTCCAAGGATTCAAATTTTAATTCTAAAGAATTTATTACAATTTATGCACATGTATAATATAATTTATCAATTGAATTAGATTTTCTTTTCCATAAATATTAATTATTACTTTATTAATTTTTATTAAGATGAGAATTTAAATTTTTTTCTTCTCCTTTTTTATTTTATATCATCGAATTAATCTTATATCTTTTAATTGAGTTAGACTTGTTTACTTTTTAGTTTTCTTTTTTATTTTAGTTTATTTTATTTGAAGGATTCAAATTTTAATTAAAAAGAATTTATAACAAGCACATGTATAATTTATCCACTTTTTTATTTTTTTATTATCAAATTAATTTTATATCTTTTAATTGAGTTAAACTTGTTTGTTTTTTAGTTCTTTTAATGATGATGAACACTTCTTTCATGTGAACACTTTTCTAATATAAAGGAATTATTATATGATTTTCATCACATAATTTACATCAATTTCATCCAACATATTGCTTTATCTTTTGTTTTAGAAAAGAGAATTAATACGTTCAACATAAAAATTAGTCTAAATCACATCATCTTGAGCTATACAATAATTTCTTATTAAAAACTTTTTTCTCTGTATTTCTTTTTCTAGCAACTTGTATCATTTTATTATATTTATATTTTTATCTCTTTTTATTTTTCATTAGGTGTAAGTATCAATATTTTTGTTTTCTTTTATTGTTTATATTTTCAACAGTTTTTTGTCCGGTGGGTGGATTTTGGAATTTGGATATAAAAATTGAGGAGTTAGCCATCACAACCACACTCCTCTCATTGTGTGAAACACGCATCACAATTCACAAATCAAAGATTCATCAATTTAATGGCGCCAAAACGTGTACAATGATCACACAACCAGTTGTGTTAAAACTTAAGATTGAATCCGTTCAATCTGGTTAGACCGTAATAGTGTATTTAGATGGAGTAATTTAGTAGGAGAATTCATTTTTTCAAGGAATTTAAAAGGATTCATAATAAAATAGCTTTATTTGGATAGAATATTTGAAAGAATATTTAATTTTTGGTATTTTATGAATCATTTTGATTGACTAAAATAGTGAGATTTCAAATTTTTTCAAATAATATAGATTTTGAAATTCTTTTTTCAAAGATGTTCACTCTAACTCACATTCTTGCTCGCAACTCTTTCTCGCTCAACACTTGCAACTACGAGTGACCAAAGATTTTACGGCCAACATCGACATAAGTTGTTTTTCACTGACGTTGGCCAAAGTTTTTTCGGTCAAATTTTTTTTGTATGATGTCAACAAAAGGTATTTTTTGCTGATATCGGCTAAGATTTTTTTTAGATGATGTTGGTTAGGGTTATTTTCTCATTGACGTTAATCATGAGAATTTTTTGCTGACATCGACCAAGGATTTTTATGGCTATTGTCATTCAGGTTTTTTCAGTTGATGTTGACCAATGTTTTTTTGGCCGACATTGGCTAGATTTTTTCTACTGCCATCGGTCATGACTAACTTTTGAGTAGACACCTACTAGGATTTTTCAACCGACGTCAGCTAGGTTTTTCCAGTCAACATCAGCAAAAGCTATTTTTTAGCCAATATCGGCTAAGGTTATTTTTTAGCCGATGTTAGCTAGGGCGTTTTGTCTGATGTCAACTAGATTTTCTTAGCCAACGTCGATTAAGATTTTTTTTGCTGACATCGACTAGGGTTTTTTGGCTAACATCACCCAGAGCTATTTCTTAACCATATTAACTAGGTTTTTTGGTTGATGTTGGCTAGGGTTTTTTCTGTGAATACCAGCTAGGTATTTTTGACCGACATCAGACATGATTATTCTTAGTTGACATCGACTAGGTTCTTATAGTCGACATCCACTAGAGTTTTTTCGGTCGACATCGATCAGAATTATTTTTTAGCCATCATCAGCCAAGGCTATTTTATAGTCGATGTTGGGTAGAATTTTTTGTTCGACATTGGTTAGGGCTATTTTTTAGCCAACTTCGACTGGGGATTTTTCGGCCAACGTTGACCAATGATGTTTTTCGACCGACATCAAGTAGGTTCTATTGGTTGGAATCGACCAAGCTATGTCTTAGTTGGTATTAGATAAAAAAATTTGTCAACTCCTGCTATGATTTTTTAGGCTGACGTTGGCTAAAAATAGTCTTGGTCAATATCGTTCGAAAAGACCCTAACCGATATCGGCCAAACAAACCCTAGCCGACGTTGGTAAAAAAAACCTAACCAACATTGGCTGGAAAATAGACTCAACCAACGTTAGTCGAAAAATATTCCTGACTAACGTCAGCTAACAAATATTCTTGGCATATTTGACAAAAAAATCATATTTGATGTCGACCGAAAAATAGCCTTGATTGATGATGATTTAAAAACATTACTGATTGTGGTCACGCAAAATAACCCTGGTTAAAATTATTAATATTTTGTTTTTTAAAATTATTAAAAATTGAAAAATATTTTTTAATTAATATTTCAAAATTAGATTGTGTTTGTTTTCTATAAAGTTTAATATTAAAATTTCATCTATTTAAAATATAAAATTAAATTTTACATATGTAGGAAATTGAATTGTCCTATCCAAATAAAGAATTTAAAATTGAAGAAATTTAAATTGATTTATCGAAGCAAAACATTTGAAAAATGAAAGAAATTAAAATCAAAATAACTCAAATTCTAGGCATTTCAAATTTTCTAAAATTTTAAAATTCTTGATCCAAACACAAGATAACAGTTCAACGACAACTAACACAACATGAAATTCATAAGATTTATTTAAAAGATTAATATTTTTTAATAAATATTTTTTTAGAAATCAAACTCATCATCACATATTTAAAAAATAAAATTATTAATCATATCATATTGATATTATTATTTTTTATTTTTATATTCTAACTCAAATGTTTTGTACAAAAAGTCAAAAAGACATACCTTAAAAGAGTTTTGTTTTATTAATTAAGTTTAAGTATAGTTTGCTACGGCATAAAATGATTTCTCAACAGTGAAAGTGTAGAACAAAATAATTAATGAAAGGTTGTGACAAACCTTGTGATATAAGTATTCTGATACAAAATATTGCTATTCTATTTTTTTTTTTTAATTTTTAAACTTGTCTTGATGGAGTTTTGATGAGATATCTAATGTAAATACTTCTTATCTTTCTTATTGTATAACTAAAGAATTGAATGGTATGAGAAGGACAATTGATATTGAGGAATTTACAAGGTAAAAAATTGCTAATAATTCATAATCGTGAAGTCTCATGCTTGCAAATTGCAATACGTACGTTATTAGTTGAGGATCCAAACAGAGATAAAATTTGTGGACTTTAAAGCTGTTCTTGAGAGGGTTAATTGGTATATTTGTTACAATCTTGATTAAATTTTGTATTTTTATCTATTAGAATATATTTGTAGTGAATTACATATTCAAAGATAAAAGTAGCTATTTATTCTAAAAAATTTGCATATTTGGATTTAAAAATAATATTATATTATGAAAACGAATAACTTATTAATTACATGTATGAGAAACATACTATAATTATCTGTCAATCATGTTGATTTTTATTCAAATTTGAAAATTTTCTTTTAATATTAATCCGAATTAATCTTATTTCCCGCAAACAGAAAAGGAAATATTACTTATCATATTATTTTAAAATTTTATGCTTTTTTATTTCTTTTAGGATTTAGGTAGCGGTAAAAATATGTTTCATATCCCGAATGGCTTTATTTCATTTTCATGCTATATTATTCTGCACACCAAGCCCTACCTTTCAAGAATATTGTCATTATTCTGACAATCATTGTTTGATTCTCTCTTTTGCAGTTTGCAGCATCTTCTGTGTTATTTGCTAGCATATATATCATTTCAAAGAGATCCACGAATATTAATAATATTTATACAATATTTTTGTTTCTCTTTTATCTTATTTTTTTCTTTATTCTTATTATACATTTCATTGCCTGTCAAAATTTTCACTTTTCTATACTTTTTTACTATTTTTATTAAGTGTATTTAAGCACTTAATTAATTATGAGTCCGTGCATAACAATATCAGTTGAAAAAAAAAAAATCTGTCTAGATTTCAACATCTTGAAGAGTTTTCTTTTAAGGCAAAACAGAATTTTTATTCAATGATAGAAAGAACACTAGGTGTGTCCATCTATCTATGAGAATTACAGCAAGTACAGAATAAATTGAAGAGCATATATATACTTGCAACCCCTACAAGTTAAGCTAAACAGCACAATACCACAACCTAATAACATTACGGAAAACAACACAATACACAATGATTAATGAAAATCATCGTTGTTGCAGTTGCGAAAAAATGAAAAGTTTAATAGGAAGTCCATATTAATTTCTCCTTCCAGCACCAATGCCTTCCAAATTCCAGCACTGCATCCACAAAACTGAAAACACAATAAAGGCATTGATTCCACCGCAGGCATCAAATCTAAACTGTTGTTATCCATATATAGTTTCCCTTCACAATTCAGCTGTGAAATAATAAAATAAAAGAAATTTATGGTTTTCAGCTGTGAAATACCTCAAATTCAATATAAAAAAAAAAACTCTAATTTGAATTAAAAAATAAAATAAAATAAAATAAAATTTTGTCTCTAAGAATTTTTTTTCTATTTTCTTTTCGCAACTATACATCCAATCCTTTTTTTTTACAAATTAAAAGCAACTACATTCGATCTAAACATAACATGCATTAAAATGTCCACTTGATTAAGCAAAATGTGTCAATAGTTATAAATTTATAATATTGTGTTTGATTCTTATATATAAAAAAACTATAAAATATCTAAACCAAAATGTTCATAAAAAACACGAAATGAAATGTGTAAAAATCACATGCACACGCGCTTTGTAAATGTGTGGGTTTGATCATATAAGACCATTTACTAAATCAGGGTTGGCCCAAAAATAATTAAAACTCAATTTTTAAGTTTGCTAATAAAAAAATATTTTTTTAAAATTTTTATGAAAACAAAAAAAAACTTATATTTTGAAAAAAATAATACATATATTGATAAAAAAAGATCTCTAATACATATAACTCACATTTGAATTAAAAAATAATTCTTTTAAAATTTATTTTAGGTTTTATTTTTCTGACCTGTACCAAATATACTAATATAGTATACCATAAAAGTGAAACGAGTTTTAACTGCAAAAGAGAGGGTAATGCCCCAACCAAAAAAGTGAAGGTCAACATCATAGTAGTAGCCGGTCATTAAATAAATTCCTATGAACAATTAACGAATAGACCAAACCCAAATTACAATCCTCAATCTTGTGTGGATGTGGTTAACTTTTAACAACGCAAAGTCTTCGACGCAATAAATAGGACTAGAAAGTGACCATGAGCAATTTATTATTGGGCTCCACACCCCATTACGGAATCAAATTAAAGTTATCTATATTAAGCAAGTTATAGTGTTGTTTTACCTTGAAAGCTTTAAACGAAGAGTAATGCTAAACATCCAAGTTTAAATTTTGGAATAGTAACTTTGTAGGACATATGAAAAGAAAAAATAAATTTCTCCGAGGGCTTGACACCTAATAAATTCATCAGAAGTATGACATACTCTTAAAAACATTCATGAATTGCAATATTGAGAAATTGCTTGTGTGAAATAACCATACTTAGCTTCCTTGGAGTATTATATTATCCAATCCACTTGTTCCATGCATGTACATATCATATCCCTCCAAAATCTTTATTGTAAAACAACCTCACAAGGTGGAAAAAATCTGAAAATGAAATTAATTGACTCAAGCAAAAATTATAGATGTATCGAGTTTTTAGAGATATAAACAAATAATTTGAGTGATAAATAAAAGGGATTATGAAATAAGTGCAGATTTATCGTTAATAGCTGATTAGTCGTATGTACTTCATATATATCACAATTTTCGTTTTGTAAGAAGTTTGTTTTGCATCTTTTAAAATTATTAGGGAATCAATTGTGCACGTTTAAATGTTGGGAATTAATTTAAACATCACTCAAATTAGTATTAAGAAGGTAACGGGGTAAATTTTTTTCCTTAACTTTTGAGAAATTATGGGAAACATATTGAAAAGTTAACTTACAGATAAGTAAGTACGAGTGATGCATGCACGAAAGAAATAATAATTAGCCCCACACGATCTTGCGGTTCTTAACTTTAATATATACAATTTTATTTTGTAATGTAGTGCGCCGCGATTTGCCATCCAATTAGCAATACTAAAAGGATTGAAATTATTGGGAGATAAATATACATATAAAATAAATTTATACAGTTTATTTTGCGAGAAGAGAAAGATGACAGTAGAAGACAGAGAAGTGTGAGATAAACGAACTTAAAAACCAGTTGAAAGATGAAAAATCATATGACTTAGGTTATATTTAATAAAAGTAATTGAAAAATTAGTTAAAAGTTAAAAAAAATTAGTTGAAAGTTAAAAAATTAACTTATTAAATTATAAACATTTAATAAAATTATCTATTGAAATAATTAAAAATTATAAAATAATAAATCATGATTTATTTAAAATAAACAATCAAGAAATTTAATAAATATATTAAGAATAAAAAAATATAAAAACTAAAAATTAACGTTTCTAGTAAATGTTTCAAAGAGCTATTAAAAATTATTTTGAAAAAACTTATTTATTAAAAAAGAAAAAAAAACTTTTCCACTAATAAAAAAAATTAAAAAATAGTTAAAATATCTTTATGAAACATTACCTTAGTTTCATAAGTTAAAATTTATCCGTTATCAAAAGTAGGATACAACAAACTTTCTCTCTTGATAGAAAGGATTTCTTAATCTCCCATCTCACCCAACAAAGATCTAGCAATGATTTACAATCTCTCTAAATTGAACTATACTTTACCAGAAATGTAAAACACAGATATTTAAACCGTAATTTATCATTTTGTGGGAGGATTGGCCATATTTTATCTATCATTATATTGTTTTGTCTCCTAAATGCCCCACCAGTGGAGAAATTAATTAATGCTTTTTATTTACACCGTCACATTATTGACATCAAGGAAATCATCCTTGCATGTCCAAACTAATTATCTAAACACAGAAAAGGATGAGTTACCACCTTCCACTAAATCCATCCAATCGAAATCTTCAAAGTACACTTTCAAAGTAATTCTATTTCAAATATTGCGAGCTTTCAAGGCCAATCACCATCCTTGTCAAGACCTCATCGATCCCTCTCAGCCACCCTCTTTAGTCGTCAAAAACAAATGCTTCGATCTTTGTCAAAAACCACATCAACTCTGATTCGAATCTCTCCTTTTCTCCATTTTCTTTTGTCATTTATTAATTTTGCTATCAAACAATGAGGAAAGCATGATCAAAGCTTTATTAGTGTTAATTAACAGTACTAATTGTCGTTCACTCAATCCGAGACTCTTGCGGCTAACTAAAATTTAACGTTAATCACACACAATAAGACACCCTACTAACCACTTCATTTAAAATGTTTTGTCGCGGTCGAAGTAGATCAAATTGGAACTATCATTTCGATCAGAAAAATAATCTCATCACAATCCTTTTTTCATCCTGTGTAACCTTGATGTATGCCAAAAAAAATTATTGAAAATTTAATCCTCTAATTATTTTTCTCTGTTTTTTTGTTGTTGTCATCAATTTTATATTACTATTTTTTTATCTAATTATAAGATTTTTTGATTAATTCACATCCTATAAAAAATTTAGTTAAATTTGTTAACAATTTATATATTTTGTCAATAGGTCCTGGTAATTGGTGTCCTTAGTTCACTGATTAAAGAACTAAAATTAAGAGAAAAAATATTTAGTTTGAAAATCATATAAGAGAAAAAAAATATGATGAACAACATTATACATATCTTAATAAAAATCTTTTTACTTTAAGTTTCCTAACTTGTTAATATTTGTCTTTTTTAGAACTATAGTTAAAATTATTAAGATTCTTCATTTTTCTTTCTACTTATATTATTTTTTACCTAATTAATTATATGTTAGTTTTCTTCTCTAATCCTTATAAGATAAAAAATACATTTATCTTTTTTAGTTCATAGTATTTATTGTAAAATAAGGATATTTCGATAAAAAAAATAATTAATTTAAAAAATAACTTGAAAAGTATCTTATAAAAAATATTTTTTTTTAAAAAAAAAAGTCAGATAGAGGTGTCATCATATAATCGTAGCCATGATCATTATCACTGCTATGGAAGGTCCAGAGGAGGCCGAAGTGGATAGGGGAACAAGTTTGGTTGAATCTCCAAGCTTAGCATGCTTGAGTCCCATAAGTCTGCAAGCCCAAATTTGAATATTGTGTGCAAAAAATTGAAACATATCTTTTCTAAATTGAACATAATATTTTAATTACAAATTTAAAATGTATCTTTGGCCAAAATCAAACAACTTCTTAAACTAAAGAGATAATGGATATTTTTTAAATAATCTTTTTCTTCTAAAAAGATCAAATTCATATCTCTTACTATCAATAGGAGTCTTTGCCTAAGAAGAAAAATGCACCACACACAAACAAAAAAAGCTCAACAAGAGCTCAGTATCCATGTTTAGAAAAATTAGAGAAAATAGTTGTTTATAAATTGGATTTGTGTCTAAGTTGAGAAAGAGAGTCTTAAATCTTAAATGTGTGTAGTTATTCCCAAGAGAGTGATTATTAGCATATTGTAAATCAATGATTTGAAGCCTTAAAGGTTATACATGGGGGAGAGAGATCAGGGTAACATCCATTTGATGGGTTGTCCAAAGTGGTGGTATAATTAGCTGGCTACTTCGGATTCACTAGGGAGTGTGATCCCTAGGGCCGGTCTAGGATTTAGAAAAGAGTATCCATTTGATGGATTGTTGCTTGTGGTAATAATTAGCTCGCTTTCTATAATTCGTTGACTTGGTGGCCAAGTTTAGTATTCATGCTAGGTGTCCCTATGGTTGTAGTAACGTTTCTGTTCAATATGTACAATTTAAAACATCTCATTTTTCGCCTTATATTTGTCATTGTTTTCCTTTTTTATCTTTATTATCAAATATTGACAAACTTTGTTTAACATAACATGACTTATCATTATCAAAAGTGACATCTAAACTTTGAAAGTGACTTCTGAATTTTGAAAGAGGTATTTCTGATGAGAAAAAAAATTTACTTTTAGTGAACGAGTGAATTCTATAATGGATCTTCTCACATAATCTATGAATATCATTAGTAATGGTATATATCTTTTTTTCAACAGCGATAATCTTTATTTCAAGTGGTGGTGGTGTGTGTTAGAAGTGATCTCCCTTGATGTGAAACTACCCATGTTACTATTCATCACAATCAAGCTTCTACACAAACATACACCACTATCACTTGAAATTGTGGTCATCACAGATTGAAGAGAAGATCCACACTTTCACCCGTGGGCAAATTTACTGTACAGGGCTTGTTTTAGAAACAATTTATCAAACATGGTTCGTTTTAAAACATATTATAAAGGGGGTCTGTTATTTACGGGGTGCTGCCATTGCTGCCGGTGGGAGAGCTTGTACCGTCATTGACAACAGCGGCCTCAGTGCATACCGCCATTCCTCCTGGCGAGACATGGTGACTAGGAGAGAGAGGCGTACCCATACCGCCATTCCTCCTGGCGGGACATGGTTGAGTAGAAGAGAGGGAGCCATGCCGCCACTGGTACTGGCGGGACATGCCAACGTGGGCAGTCCCGCCACTGGCTCCTATGGAACACGTTGAAGACTTCCAGGTCTGCACGTTGAAGGCTTCCAGGTCTGAAGATAGGCTTGCAGTGTTTAGAACATAGCTAGGCTCAGGCTTGCAGTGTTTAGGGTTTGCAGTTCTGAAAAGCCTAGTATTGCATGTGAACGTTAAAAAATTTTGAACGTTGGGGTTCAAGTTTTCAGCTATAAAAAAAATGGTTGAACTTCATTGTTTACACTTACATTTCTCATTACCTTATTGAGTTTTCTTTCTCTTTCTTTCTTCTTGAGTGTGAGAGCTTATTGTGCTTGTGTTGTGCTTGTTGTGTTGTGCTCGTGGTTCAAATTTCTTTCAAATTTAGTGCTTGTTGTTGCTGTGCTTTCATCCTTCAAGTGCTCTTACCCTTATCTTGGACATAATTTCGTGATAAGTATTTTCAAAGTAAATATGTTAATATATATTATAAGTTTAAGTTAGTTAGTATTAACAAATATTCTAAGTTAGTTAGTATGTAAATAGTAGGTTAGTTATTATTAACAAAAGTTCTAAGTTTAAATGAGTTAGTATCAGTAGGTATTGTGTTGTTATTTTTTACGTATTAATAGATATTCCAATGTTAGGTTAGTTAGTATGAAAATATTATTTGGTTAGTTAGAATTAAAATTTTATTTAGTTATTGTATATATTGTTAGATATTATTTGGTTATTGTATATATTTGGTTGAAAATAATATTTGGTTATTGTATATAATATTTTAGTATTAGTAGTAATTACAGCATAGAATATTATTATTAATTTTTTTTATCAAAGAATGGGAATTTTATTATGAATTCTAGAAATATCTGTAAAACAAAATATATTCTAACTCAAGAAATATAAAGTTTTCTAAAATAATTATTCTTTCTTATCAACTTGTTTCAATTATTTTTCTAAATTTATTTTATTTGTATACTACATATGTTCTATAGAATCTAAATTAATTGTATTCTTAATTATTCCTAGAATTAAAATATATGATGTACTTTTGCAGGGGGTTGACAAACTAATTATTCTTATGAATTTTAAATAAGAAATTATTTTATAATTTAATCTCTCGTCAAAAAAATTGTATGAGTAAGTATAATTGAAAAAAATATTATATATTTATTTAGTTAGTATAAAAATATTACGTGTATATATATTTAGTTGTTGTATATATTCTTAAATTTTATATATGTGATATTAGTTTTTGTAGTATTAGGTATATATTTAGACGGATGATACTTTAGCCTAATAAATATATATACATGCATGATACTTTAGGATGACACACGTAATATTAGATTTTTTAGTATTAGGCACAAGTTAATATTAGCTTTAGGTATATATTTGTAAATTTTAGACACACGTAAATTTTTAGTTTTTGTAATATTAAATATTTGACACTTAAATAAATAATTGTAATATTAGACACTTGATACACGTAAATTTATCTTTTTAGTATTATAATTTTTTTTAAAATAAGTGAGTTGATAATTTAATATTATTTGAGTTAATTATTTTTAGTTAGAATGTTATATATATTATTTGTTAGTTTTAATTTGTAGGTTAATATTATTTGTTTTAGAAAATTTACGTGATTAAATATATGATACATTGTACATTATTATTATTTTTGTATATATATTGTTGAAATGATTTTTTGCATTTCAATATTTGTTTGTATTATAAATAATTTGTTAGTCCATATTTTATTCAATTATTTATTTGTTAATTGTAGAAAAAAGATTACTAATAAATTAAAGTTTTCTTCACATGTATTTTAATTTATGTATAGAATATATTAAAAATTGGCCAATTTGATTTTTTACTAATTTATTGTTACAAATAATTACTACTAATAATTTTTAAATTTAAAATGTAATTTACAAAATTAATACACTTAAATTTGAGCTTCAAATTTCATTCTAACCATAATATTTGTTACTTCAAAATAAAAAATTTGTACATGATAAATAAACAAAATGAAAGAAAACTTTATTTAAATAAATATAAAACATCCTTACTATAGAATCAAACTTCAAAGAAACTCTTTCTTCCTCTCTCACAATACTCTCTTCAGTCTCAAATTTATGCAAGTGCTGAGTGTGATTGCAAGTTTGCTTTATTTAAAGAAATTTTTTAGCAAAAAGCTATGTACAACATAAATTTACACACCATTATTAAAGTAAATCTGTATGGAAGTCACCTCCTACATGCCTAGCTCTAATCTTTAACCTACCATGCATGTGATTTCTGATTTCCCTATCCAATACAGTGCCCTAGTCTCCTCTAAAGCAACAACTGGGTGCATGTGAAGTAGAACTCTAGCCCTAGCCTGCATAAAAAAAAATTCAGAGATAGCATGTAAACCCTAGCTGCATCAGGCTTCAGTCATCACGCTTCAGTCCCATGCTTGAGTCCCATCAAAAGTGTAACCTAGGCTGCATCAAAAAAAATTTCAGACATTGCATGTGAAGCTGCATGAGGCTTCAGTCATCTCGCGTCCCATCAAAAGTGTAACGCAGGTGTCAATGGCGGGACTGTCCACGTTGGCACGTCTCGCCAGCACCAATGGCGGTACCCTCGCCTATCCCGCCAGCTCCAATGGCGTCAAGCACCTCACTCCTACTCAGCCCTATCTCGCCAGTACCAATGGCGGTTTAGGCTGAGTCATGCCCCCTGTCCCGCTATTAACAATGACGGCATCCCCTTCCCGCCATTGCCTCTGGCAGTTCCAAGCTTCACGCCATTGTTAATGGCGGCACCCACGTACAGAAGAGATCCCCTTTGCAATTTGTTTTAAAAGAGACCCTGTTTCGTAAAATGTTTTTAAAAGAAGCCCCCCACGTAAATTTGCCTCCACCCGTGAGTGACACATTACAAAAGAAGATCCACTTCAGTGTTTTTTCACTAAAAGTAAATTTTTCTCTCATGAAAAAAGATCACCTTTAAAAATCAGGTGTCACTTGAATTATATTACATTTATTTCATATAACAATATTTGATGACAATGACTAAAAAGAAATAAAAATTATAAGTATAGGAATAAAATAGAATATTTTAAATTATAGAGATTAACAAAATTGTTATAACTATATGAATTAAATGAATAATTAAATCTATTATAAAAATATAATTTGCCTTAAATTAATTAATGTGAACCAAATATTATTCTACTTTGAATGGTTCATGTAAATCCCTTTGCACTCATCCATACTCTGTCCACAACGTGCCCACCACTTTCATTCTAGGCTACAAAAAAGGACATTTCATACCGTACAAATATATGGAAGGAGGATGGGTGGTAGGGCATAGATGCTCACTAATTTATCTTATAGAAGTGACCATTAGAGATTTGGCACGTAACCATTATTAGTATTGCAATTAATTTGACCGTCAGGGTTAGGCCTATACATGTGATATTCAACCTTGTTGTAGCATGAGAACATCACTAAGATATAAAAGATGGGATTTGACTTATATCTTCGATACAAGATTGAAATATGCATATGAATAATGATCATAAAGAAAGTTTAGGGTACTAATAGTACCACTAAATCCACTTTATATTATTTTTGGCCATTAATTACTCTCATGTTTATTTATATCATAAATTATTTAACATTTGAACAGGCAAAAAAAAGATCTTTTAAAATTGTAAGTAATAAATAAATGAAAATATATTTATATGATATTTTGTTATATATATTATCATTTTTAGATGTCTATTGTTTTATTTAAATATATTTTATTAAAGATCGTCTTTCCTTTTTAACTTGTTAATTAAAATACTAATTTGTAGAAATTTCTAAATAAATTCAATTAGACAAGACGATAATTGATAATAAAAAAAGACAATAAAAAAATTAGTGTGGTAATAGACTTATAGACACTCTTATGTTGTCCATGATACAATAAAAAAATATTCCAAAATAATTCTTTCCAATTTCATTTTTTATACCGACAATTCATTTTCATTATATATAGTTCTATCACCCACGCACTTATAGTTCTACCCATATAAGCTCACACTAGAATTAAAATATATAGCTTTCATGTTATTTGTGCAAAACGATCCAATACCCTGGAGTAAAGTCACACCACAAATCCACAATACAAAAAATTATACTAAAGCCAAATTTTACTACTTAAAGGAAGATCAAGCAAATAATTAAGTACCCGCCGGAGTTGAATTTTTACATCAATAAAATTTTGTTTTAATGAAAATTCTTATCTATAACAATATCAATAATTAACCAATTCAAAAGAAAAATAAAAATTTTCTGTATTTTAAAGAATTTTTATAATTAAAAAATATGGACAAATAGATACTTGAGTGTTTGTCTTTCTGCTGGTAATAATAATAATAAACAACAAAAATTAAAAATTAACTTTGATCATGTTTGTATTTTTTTCAATTTTAATTTTATTCATGTGATTTTTTTTGTTAATTTTTAGTTGGTAAATTTGTGTTTTTTAATTTTAATTCCTTTAAGTTTTTAATTTTATTATTTTTAGTCATCCGTAAGTTTATGCTTATAATGATCAATATTAGGAAAAAACACAAAGTTAAAGGGAGAAATTTTTTAAAAAATATAAACTTATAAAAATTAAAAATGAACCAAAAAAATTACAAGGGACAAAATTTTAAAAAATTAAATTTATAGGAACTAAAATAAATAAATAAAAACGTACAGAAAACAAAATTAAAAAAATATAAACTTACAATAAATTAAAAATATATTTAAACCTTAAATAAACCCTTCTAATAGTTGATTGTAAATGATACTTTTAACCATACTATTTTTTATTACTTTTCACATTAAATTATTTTTTATCAGCTAAAAACATTAAATTAATGTTAATATTCGATATTGAGTACATTATCATTAATAAAAGCAGAAATTAACTTTAGGAGAAAACACGTGACTAGAGCAATACTAAAGATCCCAAAAGAAAAGTAGAGATGGCAAAAGAAATTGGAAAGGGATCGATGCACATAAAGTTAGAATTATCATTATTTTCTTATAAATAATGCCGACAAAGAATGCAATTAATCAAAGAGAAAATAAGAAAGCCCGCCATACGTCATGGGTCCCATCCGTGCGTTGCAAGGACAAGCATTTTCGCATAAAGTTGGCGACATTGGATGTACGATTTCATCGGTTCATCCTAAGCTAAAAAGTATATATATATATATATATATATATATATATATATATATATATATATATATATATATATATATATATATATATATAATGAATAAGAGAGATTGTGTAACAAAAATTAAAATTAGTATCTCATAAAATAACTCTAACTAAAAGAAGTAAAAAAAATATCATAGTAATAATATAACTGTAAATTAATATATTCAGTTCACTGATTATATTGTGTTTGATTTAAATGATTAGTTAGCATGAGACTCTTAATATTGTTATCCCATTTAAGTATCGATGTTCATGACGATGTCAGTTTATTGATACTGATCCGGTGGTAATTTTTTTCCTTGATGTTTTACTCATATATTAGTATTCAATTTACACCTTAATTTAGCCTATAAGTAACATCTTTCGTGATCGGGCTCTCAATATCAATTGTTAGAACTCAATCTAATTAAAAGACTAATTTATTAGGTGGAAGTGGAAGAGTGTCAAAGCTAATATGAAAATAAAATAAAAAAAATCATAATATAAATGAGTCTCCCACAATTTTATTTTATTTTCTACTTTTCTCCTTTTTTTCTCAATCAAACACAGTCTTGGTGCGTAATCACAATGCAATATCCACGCCTCAATATTGGGATACAACCCTTATATTCCCAGCACCACTTCTCTTGGTTGTTGCAGTTAACTTATAGCCATCTTTTCCTTTATAGGGTGGGGGACAGAATGAGACTTCAAACGTCATCATGATCCCAATATAATAAGTAAACTAACATTAACCAGCAAGTGAAATCAAATCAAACGTTAAGAGACCCAAAAAAGGAAGATACGCATGATGTTCGGATTGACCTAGATGTACTACTTCCAATTCCATTATGCAAAACCACTTGAGGAAAAAAAAAACATCACATTGATAAAATTAAAAGGAACGAAAATTAAAGACACAAAATCAATATATCATGAATGCCTAACAAGAAATTTGTGGAGAAGGGATCAGCCGAAGAGCGTAGGATATAATAGCACTAGGTCATGAAGAAACTTTTCTATGCTAGGTTACGAAGAACAATAAAAATAAGATGAAAATAAAATTATAAATAGGGCTCAATATTAAGATTTAAAGAATAATAAGGTAGAACATAAATAAGATTTTAAAGACTAAAAATATGAGATGTAAGATAAAAATTTAAAAGAATAAATTTGGTAAAAAAATATATATAAAAAGGTTGATAGGGGTGTACTTAAACAAATGGAGATGTAAATAGCAAGTGCCTTGTATAAATTTACAGCCCTTTTTTGGTTAGGCCCAAACCATCCTGAATTTTAATTGACTCGAAGTGTTAGCCCGTGTTGGGTTAGGCCAACCCGTTGACCTGATTTTTATTATTATTTATTTTCTTAATTGATAAAATAATAAATTTAGTACTACTTGTTAATAACGTTAATTTTAAGGTTAATATTTTATACACATTGGTTTTGTTTTAATTTCTAGTATTTGTTTTATTTTTTGATAATTTTATTTATTTTTATTATTATGTATTAAACCTAGCTCTTTTATGGTACAAATGACAACCATTACTATTTTATTTTTAAAAAATATTTAATTAACTTATTACATAAAGGTGAATTTATTTTGATAAATTTTATTTTTTATATTTAAAAAATAGGTAACTCACAAGCCAGTCTGTTCGGCCTATAGCCCACCATGGACTAGGCATAGCTAGCAAAATCTCATGTTGTCATTAAATTGGGTAAGTCCAGTTCAAAAATGTATTAGCCCGTGATGGGTCCGAGATCCTAATTGACAATTCTACCAAGACAACTATTCTCTGCATCCTCCAAATCACTTCTTGCCTTTCTCACATTGTTTTTGAAATAATTATTTTGAAAGCAATTTAGGAGGTGCAAGAAGCAATTTTGAAAGTGCAAAAAAAAAAGAAGGTTAAATTAGTAATTTTATGATTCTAACTTTTTTAGTCCTAGTCTTTTTAGTCCTTATCATTTACATTTTAATTCTCTTTTAGTCTTAGTAGTTTTGAAAGTGATTTTTTTCCTATAGTTTTATGATTTTTACTTTTTTAGTCTCTATAGTTTTTAAAATACAGAGACTAAAAGAGAATTAAAATATAAATTATATGGACTAAAAAAAGATTACTTTCAAATTATTGGGACTAAAAATATAAGAATCATGAAACTATAAAGACTAGATGAGTAATTTAACCAAAAAAGAAAAACATTCCTCTGTCAAAGAAACAAGAGAAAGTTTATGTGCTTCATGCAAGTGTTTCTTTTGTGATAGACACTACTTGTAGCTTCTTTATCCCTTTTCCTTTGCTTCTTTTTGTGATCAGAGTTAATTGCTAATCAAACACTTTAATCTTTTCTTGTTTCAATTTTTATAAAATAAGTTTTTTAAGAATCTACTTATCCTTTTGATAGTTATAGTTCGACGTAAATTGACTCAATTGTGTAAAACGAAATATCAAAATAAAATGCACGTAAGTTCTCAAATATTATTTTTGCTCCAATATCTTGGTGTGTAAGTCAAATAAACATGACCATAAGTAAATGGTAAGATTATCCATTGTTTTTTTTATTATTACAACGTCACTGATCATGTTGTAGTATTATGGTTTTATTGTTATCTCTAAACTAAACTTCAACAATTTCTAAAGAAAATTATAAATAATAATGATAACTTTACATTATAATTTAAATTATTTATCATAAATTTAAAATTTAATTTTAATAAACAAAGACATTTAGTTATTGTAAATTTTAAATTTTAATTATATAAAATAAGTATTTTCAAAATTATTAAACTACAAATTTTAATATAAATTTATAACTCAAATTAATTTGATTTCACTCCGCCCCTTCAATTAAGCTAAGGCCCTGTTGAAGGTGATCATAAGTTTTTAAATTTAATTTAAAAAAAAAAAACATGTTCGATAAAATTGGAATTGAAATAATTCATAACTTAATTTCGAAACAGTTTTTTATTCATTATCAAAATTAAGAAAAAAAATTGTGAATTTGATTTTTAGTTTTAAAAAACACATACTTACCATTATCATCATACCACCACCAACACCATAATTCCACCACACATTCTCATTATCGTCATCACTATCGATGTCAAAGTCATCATTATCTCGCATTCATCGTTGTTGTTACTATTTCACCCCACCATCACAATTTTACCACTATTGTTGCCACTGTCACCAGTCCACCACACCTTGTCATTGTCACCTCCATAACAACCACCACCACATCGTTGTCGTTACCACCAATGTTGTCACTGCTTCCATCGTTGCTGTCACTGTCACCATTTTGTCTCCTCCATAGTTGTTGTCGTCATTGCTGCTACTATTCCACCATCACAACCATTGTCGATTATGCCACCATTGCTACTATTATCACCAATAACGTTACTGCCACTAGCCCACCATCACCACTAGTTGCCACCATCAACGTTGCTACCATCATTATGTTTCATTGTCACCACCACTAACATCACCATTATTATCACCTCAACTATCACTAGTATCTCTAGAAAAAGAAAAAAGGAAACTAAAAAATAGAAGAATATAGAATATAATAATGAATCGAAATCAAATAGAAAAAAAATATAAGATAAAAAGAAGTCTTTTTTTTTTCAAGCTCCATTTTTTGCTCTTCTTGTTTATGTGATATAACATAAACAAAGTAATTCTATTTTTCAACTGGGGAGAGAGATGGCTGAGTGGACTAAAGCGCCGAATTGCTAATCCGTTGTACAAATTTTTGTATTGAGAGTTCGAATCCCTCTCTTTCTGTTGATAATTTGATATTTTTTTGTTGAACTTCTTTATTTTCCTTGTTTGTTTGATTTTATCTCTATCGTTGTTGTTGCCGCTGACATCACCACCATTATCATTATTGTCACCACTACACAAAAACACTCTTAAACTAATTTTAATATAATATGAAACTTTAAAAAAATATTTTGAAACTAATCATATTTTAAAAATTAGTTTATATTTTTTAAAAACAAATTAAAAAGTTATTGTTATTTTTAAGGATAAATGGTCATTTTCGTCCCTATAAGTATAGGTACTAACATATTCATTTCTGAAAGATGAAAAATTAAGATTTAGTCCTTGAAAATATAAAAAGTATGACAAATTCATTTCTTCATAAATATTATAGATTAGCATATGTGGTACATCAAAACCAAAAAATATTTGTTTATATGACCTTGATCAAAATGTTGATGAACTAATTTCTCAATTTCAGTTTTTATTTTCATTCTCATTCTCATTTTCCTTCAATTCGAACAGGTAGATCACCTTGAAAGAATATTTTTGACAACCTTTCCCTTTTTTCTTTCCTTATTTTTCATTTTCCTTTTTATACAAATCTACAAATTCCACGATTCCATCGTTTAGAGATGAATTCATTAGTTCACTATATTTTGAAATAAAAATAATTATTTATCCTAATTTTTTTTAAAATTTCAAATCTACCCCCCAACACAACCTTGGGGAAGTCTTTCATTCTAGCTGAGAAGCAGCAAAACGTTGAAAAAGCCTAAACCCCAGTTGCTGGAGGATGTAGCAGCTTACTAAAGAAGTAATTGTAACCATGGGCAAAATCCCTCCTTCATTCCGCTCCGCTATAGCAAACCCCAACTCTTCACTCTTCCGTCCCCAACCCCCTCACTTCCCAAACAAACAACAACAACCTCGAAAACCAAAACCCTCTAAACAACAACAAAACCCTTCTTCTTCATCTCTTCCTCTCTTCAAATCCCCAAACCTCCAAGACGCCAAAAAACTCTTCAACTCCGACCCCCGCTTCCCCAACTCCCTCCTCCACTCCTACGCTAAACTCGCCCAAACTCCTTCCGACTCCGTCAATTTCTTCAACCACATCACCAAAACCCTATCTTCTTTCTCCCCCGATCGCTCCACTTTCCACATCCTCCTCTCCCATTCCTCCAATTCCCTCTCCCCAATCCACCAAACCCTAAATTTAATGCTCGCCGCCGGGATCACCCCCGACACCACCACCGCGGACGTCGCGGTCCGCTCCCTCTGCTCGGCCGCCCGCCTTGACCTCGCCGTTGAACTGATCAAAGAATTCGCCTCCAAACACTGCCCACCTGACACCTACACCTTCAACTTCCTCGTCAAGCACCTCTGTAAGTCCCGCACCGTAGCCACTGTCTATGATTTCATCGACGAAATGCGCGAAAAATTCGACATAAAACCCGATCTATTCACTTAGACGATTCTCATTGACAATGTGTGCAATGGGAAGAACCTGAACCTGAGGGAGGCAATGAGGCTGGTGAGTGTGCTTCATGAGGAAGGGTTTAAGCCTGATTGCTTTGTTTACAACACCATTATGAAAGGGTATTGTCTGTTGAGTAGAGGGAGTGAGGTGATCGAGGTTTATAATAAGATGAAGGAGGAAGGTGTGGAGCCTGATCTTGTTACTTATAACACTTTGATTTTCGGGCTTTCGAAGTCGGGGAGGGTGACCGAGGCGAAGAAGCTGCTTCGTGTGATGGCGGAGAAAGGCTATTTTCCCGATGAGGTCACTTATACTTCGCTGATGAATGGGTTGTGCAGGAAGGGGGATGCGCTCGGGGCACTGGCGTTGTTGGGGGAGATGGAGGCCAAAGGGTGTAGTCCTAATGAGTGCACGTATAACACGCTGCTGCACGGCTTGTGTAAGGCGAGGTTGGTGGAGAAGGCAGTGGAGTTCTACGGGGTGATCAGGGCGGGTGGTCTGAAGCTTGATACGGCCTCTTATGGGACGTTTGTCAGGGCTCTGTGTAGGGAAGGGAGAATTGCCGAGAAGTATGAGGTGTTTGATTATGCAGTCGAGAGCGAGAGCTTGACGGACGCTGCTGCTTACTCTACATTGGAGAGCACTCTTAAGTGGCTCAGGAAGGCGAAAGAACAAGGGCTCACTGTTTAATTGGTATGCATTGTTGCTATTTTGCTTAAGGATTTTGTCAAATTTTGTTTTGTGCGAAGCTGAGGTTTGTTGCATATAGTTTGTCAACTCTAATTGGTGACTTACCTTGAGGACATGGAATGTAGTGGAAAAGTTTATTCTCCTTTCAAGATTGAGTTATGTAATTTACAAACAATTAAATCTGGATAAAGGCCTTTGCAGTCTCCATAAATAGTTACTGGGTGTATGACAATTTAGGTGCATGTCATTCCTGAGATTTTACCTTGATTTTGATCTTGGTTTTACTTTGTAATAATTGATGCAGAGTTGTAATACCCTAAGTTGTGATTATATTATATTAGTTATTTAATATAGTATATTTATTTTTTTGTTTAACTTTGGTTGTCCATGATACAATTACTGTTAAGTTAGTGCAAGATACAATTACTTCATAGCTTGTTGGATACCTTTTAGTTTCTTTTGTAGGAATAGGATGGAGGATATTATACCTTTCTTCTCTGTATTTTCCTTTGATATGTTGAAATTTCACTATCAATTCATTTGGAATAGCTTACTATTGCTGGGTTAGTTCGCTGTAGCAGAGTTTGCCTTATCTAATGTTAATCATTCTAAAGGTCTGGTAGAAGCTAAGATGATCAAATCCATTTTTTAGGTATTTCTTTGTTGCTTAAGCTTTTAGATGAAATGGCCATGACATGGTATTGGAACTTAGTTGACCAAATTGCAGTTTTTATTTTTAGTTTTTTACCTTAAGAAGGTTGTATGGAATAAAGTTCTATTCTAAAGTGAAATTTTCAGTATAAAGTTTTCCTTGCTCTAGGCACTAGCACAAAAAAACATTGCTTCATAGCTTGTCTTTTCACTCAAGGGGTTTTTTTGACATACATATTTAGTTCCCTACCATTTTATCGACCATAAAAGTATATCATATATATCTGTTGCAGGTGCTTTCTGTCACCGCTACCAAGGATGTAAGAGTTGGTTGCAAAGGTTTGGCACTAACTCCATAAGTGCATACCAAAGTTGCTAATACAATTTCTATAGGTATTTGGTTGCTAGTAAATCTTTGCTAACAGTTTGACACAACTTGGCACCGGAATCAGCCAACAAACCAAAATTATATATTCAATGGTTGTCATGGGACAGCTTCCTCTGCAGCTGCTTTGGCCAGTCTTGCTGACATTATTGAAGTTCCTTTCCGGCTGTCCTGGTCTGCTTGATTCCAGAGTGCCCTTGATGAAGAAAAACGTGTCATTTTTTATGGAAAATATTCATTATTTTGAATCTTAGGATTCTCTAATAGATCCAGATAACTAATTTTAAATAAACCAGAAAGGCACATTTTATTGTTTTCACTGATAAAAGAGCTTGGAGATGCGACATTCATTAGTATTTGATAGTTGTTGGTTGCATAAGGTGCCATATCATTCTACAAGGTTTTGTGGAATGTGCATGTTTCATAGAGATTTACCTCTACATTTATGAGAATGGAAATGCTTGGATAAAAATTGGATAAGTGTATTCAGTAATAGCAAATAATGAACGTGAAGCAAGTAGTTCAGTGCGATAGATTATAGTGATGTGAGTAATGATTTATCAGTAACAATGGGGTAGCTAGAGTGGTGATGTAGAATGGAAGCTGATCATGACAGCATAAGCCTTGACGACCTTCAATCTTTTTATTCTAGTAGTAAACTTATGAAGTTTTCTCGTTTTTTTGTGTTTAATTTATCTCATTTGCCCATTTGTAATTTGCCATTTTTTTATCCATATGACTTTGTGAAAAATGTGTATTGCTACATGTAGTGTGTGTTTGGATAATCGTCTGCCTTTGCAAAATGAGGTAGTCCAAAGCATTCCAACTCTTGTTTTTTCTGTTGTGTTTTCAGCGGCTTGTCAGATCTGTCTTGGAATTTGTGCATGTTTGAGGTCAGTTACCGGAAAATCAAACATGCTCGTAATCATACGAGGGTGACTTTCAAAGTGTAGGCGTGTAGTAGTCATGTATCGTAAGATTCAATCTTCATTACATCTGTTGAAAAATCAAGTGGAAAGAGAGTGGTGATTTATCAATAAAATTTAGTTAATCATAGAAGTGTTAAGAGAAGAATGGCAAAGAGTATATATAAAAAAAGGATAAAAACAAAACAAAAATCAAATGGAAGCAGAAATAAATTCTTCTTAGGAAAAAATAATGGGGATGTGAAGTTGTTCCATAAAGCTTCAGTATTTGGTATCTTTCGAGATGAAGGCTAGGGTGTACAAGTTAAAAAAACATAGCATCGTGCCAAAGTCTTTTATAACCATTCATTTTGATCAAAGGGTTCACATTTTTTGCTCTTTATCTTTTTTTTCTTTCAATTTTCTTTGTTTTTCCCAACTTGTCGGGTGTTGTGGATTTTGCGATGCTTCAAGTTTCATTTTTTTTGGTCTAATTTAGATTTGTTTCTTTAAGTTTTTTATTTTTTTGTTTTGCATCAATTCTCAGATCTAATTCTCATTTTTATTATGTTTCATGTGTGTTGTTGTTATTTCTATGAAAGTCATTGACGTATATGACAGAGAGACATGGTCGCCAGAGAAGAGCTAGGAGAACTTGCTGGAAGATGATACAGGCTTGGGAAGGTAGTTAGGAACTGACTGACATGTCCAGAGTTAGTTAGATTTGATTCTGCTAGTTTTCCCTAATTGGCAAGTTGTTAGGCAGTTAGTGGTTAGAAGCTATAAGTAGCAATTGGCAATTAGGAAGCATTTTCAAGCCATAATTTGTAATCATCTTCCTTCTTGTAATTTCTTTCTCTAATAATGAAAAGCATGACCACCATGCTCATCGGAATTCATTCATTTCATTAAGTTCCCTTGCTTGTTCAAGAACTTCGAATTCTTTTAGTTGATTTCCTAGTTCTACTATATCAATTGGTATCATCGAGCCTGCTCTTTCCTTGATGATCAAGCAATGGCAGAGAACACACGCAGTCAAGCTTCCCTTCGTGAAATGGAAGAACGTCTCAGCAGCAAAATGGAATCAAGATTTGTTGAGCTCGCTGCTTCCATGCAACAAGCAATCCACCTAGAGGTGAGAGATCTAGCCCCTATTCCTGTGGCACTCGATTGGCTAGGTTGGACTTTCCAAGATTCAATGGTGAAGGAATAAAACATTGGCTAATCCAATGTGAAACCTTTTTTTCTGTTGATAATACATCTGATGAATTCAAAGTACATTTAGCAGCAGTTCATTTTGAAGGGAAAGCACTTCAGTGGCATAGTGCTTACATAAAATCTATAGGATTGGAGAATTTACCCTCTTGGAATGAATATCGGATCTTGTTACTTGATCGTTTTGGAGATGTTTGTGAAGATCCTATGGCGAATTTAATGAAACTTAGGCAGATAGGATCCATCATAGAGTATCATGAGGAGTTTGACTCAATTGTATCAAGAGTAGATCTTTCTGAGGAACATCAACTTCACTGCTTTTTAGGAGGATTAAAACAAGAGGTTCAGATGATTGTTCGAATGTTTCAGCCAAATTCTGTTCGAAAGGCTTATTCCCTTGCAAAAATGTATGCATCTTCCTTCTCCAATACACAAGCCAAACTATTTGTCAAGAACCAGAAATCTTCCTTTGTTCCTAAACCACCCCTTCTTCCAAACCCTTCTAGATCAACCAATCCCTTAACCATCAATTCCTCTACTAAACCACAAACACCTAAGCACCTAACTCCTGCCTACATGGCTGAAAGAAGATCAAATGGCCTATGCTACTTTTGTGATGAACCATTTACACCTAAACATGGCCTTACACATAAGAGATTGTAGATTCATGTGTTGGAAATTGAAGATGAAGAGGAAGGCTCTGGACCTCAAGAAATTGATGCTAATGTGGTTAGTGAACATGATTCAGAACCTTTAATTTTAATGAATGCATTAACTGGAGTAGTTAATTTTCGAACTATGAGAGTTACTGGTTATTGTGGGAAGAAACCTCTCCATATTTTAATTGATAGTGAAAGCACTCATACCTTTTTGAACTTACACATAGCTCAGAAGATGGGCTGTCAGACATGGAAATAAAGTCCAGATTTCTTCCAAGGTTCCAAAATTTTATTGGTCAATTCAAAATACCAACTTTACTTCTGATATGATGTTGTTACCTCCTGGTTATTGTGATTTAGTATTGGGAATTGAATGGCTAGTAACACTAGGGGACATCACATGGAATTTCAACAAATTGACAATGGATTTTTTTGTTCATGGAAAAAGACATGTCCTAAGAGGAGCTACCACTACAAATCTGGCCACTACTAGAAAACAACATCTTTATAAAACCATCTCTTATGGTGTTCACCTCTCCCTGATTAGTTTGCAATCTAAAGTTGAAGGCTCCCTGCTCCACTCTTTCACTACTCATGCTAATCAACAGGTACTGCCACCTGATATTAATAGCTTGTTACTCGAATTTACAAATGTTTTTCAGGAGCCATCTGGTCTTCCTCCTTGTCGAATTGGCCATGATCACAAGATTCCTTTAACACAAGGAGCTAACCCTATCTACAAAAGGCCCTATAGGTATGCTAAACAAAAAAAGATATTATTGATGGCTTGATTCAGGACTATTTGAAGTCAGGAATTATACAGAATAGCGATAGTCCTTATCCAAGTCCAGTAGTGTTGGTGGGAAAGAAAGATGGGGCCTGGAGACTTTGTGTTGATTATAGGGATCTTAATAAGGTAATTGTTAATAACAAGTTTCGTATACCATTAGTAGAATACCTTCTGGATGAGTTGTATGGATCAACTATTTTTTTTCCAAAATTGACCTAAGAGTTGGTTACAATCAAGTTCGAATGGATGCAGATGATGTTCACAAAACTGCCTTTAGAACTCATGGGGGCCACTTTGAATACTTGGTGATGCCCTTTGGGCTTACCAATGCTCTTGCCATATTTCAAGGACTAATGAATTCAGTTTTTCAGCATTACTTAATAAGGTTCTTACTTGTTTTCTTTGATGATATACACATCTACAGCAGAAGTATGGAGAACCACCTTTCTCATCTTTATTAGGTTCTTCTCACTATGAGAACTCACAGTTTGTATGCTAAGAAATCCAAATGCTACTTTGGTGTTGACAAGGTGGAATATTTGGGCCATTTTATAACTAAAGGAGTTTCCACTGATCATTCTAAAATTGCAGCAGTACAAGATTGAGCCCTATCACAAAACTTGAGGCAATTGAGGAGTTTCTTGGGTCTTGCCGGTTATTACAGAAGGTTTGTAAGTCGATATGGTGCAATTGCAAAACCCTTGACTGATATGTTGAAAAAAGATAATTTTAGTTGGTCTTCTACAACAAAAGAAGCATTTTAGGAATTAAAGCAAAGGTTATTAGCAGCACTAGTTTTGGCCCTACTAGACTTTTCTAAGGAATTTGTAGGGGAGGTGGATGCTTCTGACCTAGGCTTAGGTGTTGTGTTAATGCAAAATCACCACCCAATTGCCTTCATCAGTAGAAGTTTGAACAAGCAGCAACAATCCTTGTCAACATATGAGAAAGAGCTTTTGGCAGTTGTGTTTGCAGTCCAAAAATGGAGGCACTACTTACTTCCCAAGAAGTTCATCATTAGAACTGATCACAGAAGTTTGAAGTACATCCTAGATCAGAGATTGTCCATAGCATTTTAGCAAAAGTGGTTGGTAAAGTTGATGGAATTTGATTTCAACATAGAATATAGAGAGGGTCGAGAAAATGTTGCGGCAGATGCTTTATCTAGACTTGATTCCCCTGAGATCATGGCATTACAGGTTCATCAGCCCGATTCTAGCATGCTATCTAGGATCCAACAGTCCTGGCAGACATATCCTAGCTTACATCAGCTTGTTAGTGACTTACAAAGCAATCCCTCTTCTCATAAACACTATACTTGGGTTTGGAATGAGCTGAGGAGAAAGGGCAGATTAGTAGTTGTTTCAGAGCCCCAATTGAGACAGGACATTCTCTCTTGGATTCATGCTTCAGGTTGTAGTTTCCATTTAGGTAGAGATGCTACCTTGCAAAAGATGAAAAATATGGTTTATTAGAGAGGCATGTCCAAGGCTGTCAAGTTTTTTGTGTATCAATGTGCCACTTGCCAGAGGAGTAAATATGACATTGCTGCATCTCCAGGACTGCTTTAACCCTTACCTATTCCTGAGCATGTATGGCAGCACATCACCATGGACTTCATTGAAGGTCTTCCTCTTTCTTTTGGTAAACAGGTCATTTTTGTAGTGGTAGATAGGCTTAGTAAGGCAGCTTATTTCATGGCCTTATCACATCCCTAAACTGTTGCGGATGTGGCCCAATGCTTCCTTGATGACGTCTTTAAATTGCATGGTTTTCCTGGCACCATTACCAGTGATAGGGATCCTATTTTTGTTAGTCACTTTTGGAAGGAATTTATGTCCTTGCAAGGGATTCAAATACAGCTTTATATAGCCTATCACCCACAAACTGATGGTCAATTAGAAGTGGTGAATATATGCCTTGAAACATATCTCAGGTGCATGTGTAGTGACTCTCCAGCACAGTGGTCCAAGTGGTTGCCTCTTGCTGAAAGGTGGTACAATTCCACTTACCACAGTACTATTAAAGCAAGTCCCTATGAGATAGTGTATGGCCAAGCTCCTCCTGTTCATTTACCTTAGCTCCTGGGGGAATCTAAGATTGCTTTGGTTGATAGGAGTTTGCAGAAACGTGAGGAAATGTTAAAGTTACTCAAATTTCACATGAAGAGGGCCCATGACAGAATGAAACAACTTGCAGATAAAGGTAGATTTGATAGGAGTTTTCATATTGGTGACTTGGTTTATGTAAAATTACATGCTTATCACCAAGTTTCAGTGCAGGACAGATCCAATGCAAAGTTGGCCCCTAAGTACTATGGTCCATTTCTAGTAGAAGGCAAGATTGGTGTTGTTGCATATAAGCTTAAATCGCCTCTTGGATCTATGGTCTATAATGTCTTCCATGTTTCTCAGTTGAAGAAGTTTACTGGTACTGCCACTTCTGGGAACTTTAGTCCTTCACCTTTATTGGATACTTCTCAGAAGGAACCTGCAGCTATCATTGACAGAATGATAGTCAAGAGGGGAAATCGTGCTGTAACCAAAGTTTTGGTTCAATGGAAACATCAATTACCTGAAGATGTAACTTGGGAATTCTTCTATGACTTGAAGCAGAAGTTTCCTCACTTTAATCCTTGAGGACAAGGATTCTTTTGGGTGGGTGGAATTGATACAGGCTTAGAAAGGTAGTTAGGAGTTGGCTGACATGTCCAAAGTTAGTTAGATTTGATTCTGCTAGTTTTCTGTTAGTTTTCTTCAATTGGCAAGTTGTTAGGCAATTAGTGGTTAGAAGCTATAAGTAGCAATTGGCGGTTAGGAAGCATTTTCAAGCCAGAATTTGTAATCATCTTCCTTCTTGTAATTTCTCTCTAATAATGAAAAACATGACCACCATGCTCATCGGAATTCATTCATTTCATTGAGTTCCCTTGTCTGTTCAAGAACTTTGAATTCTTTTAGTTGATTTCCTAGTTCTGCTATATCAGAAGAGGAGGAGAGGATGAGGTTGGGATTAGGGTTTGGAAAGATTTTGAGTGGTGAGAGAGAAGAGAGAATCATGAATAATTATAGGGTAAATCGGGAATGAAAACCATGAAATGAGAAAAAAAAAAGATAAAAAGAGAAAATGTCACAACCATTAATTCAAAGTTATAAAAATCTAACCGTTCATAAGAGACTTGTGCATGGTGCCTAATTTTTTAAACTTGTGCACCCTAGCCATTGTTATTGTTTGGTTGAAGAGTGATGTGCACTACACTATTGATAATTGATAAACAAAACGGGTAGCTGGTTTCAGTTCAACTGAGTTTTTAGTTCAACTATAACTTTAACAATTCTTCTTATTTGTTGGGTTAAGACTTCTAATGGTACATGTGTAAATGTTTTTTCCCCCACATATTTAAAGTTTCTCAAAATTTAATTCTAAAAAATTAGTTCAAACAATCTTTTGAAAAATTAAAAAAAGTTGAATTACTCATTTAGTCAATATTACCTATACAATATTTTAGTCTTTACACCTAGAAATTAATCATTTTATTTTCTATGTATATTTTTTAAACTCGTTTTACTTCTTATACATTTTTTTAATCCATTTTAGTTTTTATAATTTTGGGCGACAAACTTATTAAAAGTGTATGCGGAGGAATTAAAACTAGAATTATGAACTAAAATGTGAAGATTGGTTGGTAAAGGAATCATTGATTAATTAAACCAATTAAAAATAATTACATTTGCAAAATGTCTCAGTATGTAACTAAATATTAAATTTTAATAATTTAATAATTTAATATTTTAATATTTTTTCAATGATTAGTTCATATTTATTTTTTTTAAAAAAATACATTTACATGTTAAAATAAATTTAATTAATAAAGTATTAAATAATTTAAAATGTTATAAAATTATGTAGAGTTTATATACTAAAAAAAGAACACTTAATTTAATGGTTGAATTATCAATATTTAATATATTCAAAGAGTTATTAGGTAGGATATTAAAATTTAAATTTTAAATTTATCAAATGATCACAAAATTACATTGACTAAAATATTTTCTAAGTTTAATTATCTATTTAGTTCTTACAATTTCCAAACTTTTTTCTTTTAGTGCTTATAATTAACAAGTAACCTTTTTTATTTAAGTTTATTTAGTGATTTTTTTAATACTTAAAGTTTACATCTTATTTTCTTAAAGGTCTTTGTTATTAATTTTTGTTAACTTCATTAATTAAAGAATTTTAAAAGTACTAATCTTTTAGAAATTAAGATATAAATTTCAACAACTAACAAATTTAGTTATTAACTATAGAGATGAAAAATAATAAATTTAAAAATTATAAGGATTAAATAAGTAGTTAAACGTATTTTCTTTAAATAAGATAAATTTTATATTTACAAAATATTTTTAAAGAAAATAAGTCGACTAAAATAGATATTTATATTTTACTTTTTCTTTAAAAGAAATATTAACAATATATTAATTAATACTTAATACATTAAATTTGAATTGTTGTGCTGAATCATAAGAAATTAAAAATATGTTTGGATGAGTGGATGAATAGAGCCTAGGGATATATTTTGTTTTTCTTCTTCTACTCGATAGGGTTTATAGTTTCTTCAGTGACAAAGCAATGCTACCTTTCTGATTCTGATGGCGTCGTTTTCCCATTGCACTCGTCGTTTCATCTCACTCTCTTCGATGAAATCAGCTGTTAGAACAATCAGTCATTCTCCTCTTCTCAACGCTACTGTGCCCCACCGTCCATTCTCACCGCTTATCAGGTAAACCTCCAAAATTATCTTATTTTTTCGATTTTGATTATACCCAGAAACCAAATCGCTTAAGAATCTTCTCAGTTTTCATAAATGGTCCTTTTGGTGTGTACTGTATAGCTCAAAAATGAATTTTCAATTTTTTTTTAATAATACTGATTTCTGCTTTGGTAATGGAAAGATTCATATTTTCTGTGTATTCATGCCACCTCAGATTTTTTCAAAAAACAAAATGCAAAATCAACAAGTCTTATCCCACTACTTGAGGTCTGCTACATAGGTCACACGATGCCATTCAACACAGTTAAATACCACAATTTCAGAAATTAGAAATATTATTAAGTCTATGATCTCCCTTGGTAATAAATAAATAAAGTTGACCAAAATTCATGGTTTTAAATTGCAGTTGTGGTTGCATTGTGATGAGTCAGAAAATCTTTATATTGTGGGTAATTGCAGGAAAATGAGGCTGCAATTGCATTTGCGATGAGTCAAAATACCTTGACATTGTGCCGCAATTGCGGTTGCAGAACGCTATTTAAAACCATGCCAAATTTAACAAAAATAATTGCTGGTCTAAAATTACATTAGCTAAACTTCTAAGTACTTAAAAACATAATTTTTTATGTGTATATAGTTGTTAGCTGTGTTTGTAATTTTGTACTATATAATTATTCGTATTGTGTGTGATATGTAACTGTATACTGTGTCTGTATATGTGTGTGGAAATAGTTGTTAGCTATGTTTGTAATTTTATATGATATATGATTGTATAGTGTATGTTGTGCTGATGTGTAAAATTGAAATGTTTAACAGAACTTGTGTGTACCGACTAGGAAGTGTGCAGTCACTTTTGCCTCTACATAGTACAGTGGCTACTGCAAGAATGGTGTCTAGTCTTAGCATTGATTCAAGGAATTGTGAAGCTCTTTCACATGCTACTCTCTGCTGCAACCACCCTGGACCCTAAGAGGTCTTTGTTACTTTGAAGTTTGAAATGTGAGTGGTTGTCTCCTTTGGAAAAAGAACAAACACAACTCATAACATTTGGAGCTCTGCTTGTGATTGGGGAAAAAAAATAATGATTGGTATTGATTTTCGGATGAGTTGCAAAGTTTATGTATTATGAATTTAGCCCCAATTCATTTTCTTCTTTCTTATAGACCAGATTCTCAAATGTGGTTAACTTTTCTTTATTTGGTTTTTGGTTTTTAACCGAGTCTTATGACGTGAATGGGTGATCTATCTAACTAATCTCACCTCATGAAGAAAAGGCTATTGTTATTTATTTATTTGGTTAATTTTTGTATGGACACCCTACCCTCATCTTGAATACCTCACCTAATGAGAGAAAACTATTGCTTTCTTTATTTGGCTTATTTTTGTATGGATTCCCTCTTTATGAATCTTTCATCTTATATATGTTATTGAATCTTTTCCGGTGTCTAGGTGATTCAACCTACACGAGGTGCCAATGTACTTTGTATGGATGGCAGTACAAGGACATTGAACTTCTGTGTACCTCAATAAAGGGACTTGAGGCTCACATTGAAAAAACTGAAGAGTCTTTGAAATGGTTATTTGTGTGTGTGTGTGCGTTTGGTTATTTAATGGAACTTTTCATAATGTTAAATTTGTACATAGAAGAGCATCTAGGTGGATGCAGCCCAGCAATTGGATATGATAATGGAATTTTCTCAAATAGTGAACATTGGGATAGGGAGGTTTCAATGTCAGGAAATTGGCCAGGCCTTAATTAATATATGACAAGTATATATAGGCTTTCATGTAGACAAGTTTGTGGTTCTATAAGTCTACTGTTTTAGTTAGTATATCTGACTGGGTTTTTTGTATTCAATTTTTATACTACTTCTTAGTGCACAGACACTAATTGGGATATTAACTTAAACAGAAGTTAATTAATGACTAAGCTATCATACATAACCAAATACAGTTCCATCATTTAAACATTAAAAAATTGGCACAGCATGTATACAGCTAAAAAAATGCACTCCAAAATTATCTCATGTTGATGTTTTGGACTACCAAATACATTGTTTGATTGAGTAACTGTTAGCTTGCTACCTTGCCACACAGAGTCCTACTAAATAAATACCTAATCTCCACAATTTTTCCTTCCGTCTGGGAGAATGCATGAGGCCTCAAATAACTCCGTTATTTTCATTGTACCAACTGTTATGAACACTAAAAATGAAATGACATCTTTGGCTCTGTACCCATTGAAACGTATGCAATAATCTCTTTTTATTTTTTTTTTTATTTTATAGACAAATGTTAATGGTTAGTTTTTGTTAGAATGTTAATGGGAGAGATTTGAACAGATGATCTCTCCCTCTTCCTTTTTCCTTTAACCACTAAATCAATCTTATAACTCCTAAATATATACAAAATCATGTGTTCATCCATGTCAAAAGTAAGTGATATGTCGTGGACTATTTTCTGACGCCATCCAAATTAAGGGAATGTGATAATGATATGGTCCATCTAAGTTTGGAATGCACTCCTGCTCCATAAGACAGGATTTAATCTCCTATACTCCTAGCAGAGAATGCCACCACTCGTGCTTCAGCAGAAACATCATTGCAGGTACAGCAATCCGCAGCATACATCTTAAGTAAGAAAGCTACAATAGTGATAGAAATATTTAACAGTTTGACTGTTTGAGCAGTAATTTCGTGTATTCTCTAAATTTTGTACAAAAAATCAAAAGAAACATCATACTTCTAACATTCCTCCTTAAGGAGTACTAACATAACACTTCTTCTAACTCACACCCTCTCTTTGGTTGAAAGTTAAAACTTATTGAAAATTATAAAATCAAGAGAGAGTCATAAAATGAGAGGTAAAACCCATAAAAATTTGTGATTTTCAATGAATTTCAACTAATAATAGAGAGTGTGTTGGATAATTGAAGCATTTCTCTTCCTCCTCAGTTAAAAAAAACATTACATTTCTCTTCTTCCGTTATCTGAGGTTCAACATCCAATGGTTTGAAATGTGACTAAACTAAAGGATATAAGAGAAAAGAAATGAAAAAAGATTGTAGTCCAAGTTAGAATGAGATGGAACTTCACAACAATGTCATTTCATTTGCTTTGGCTAGCACCAAATGAAGATCAAATTGACCCCTCATCCTCATGCTGCAGGAAAAAATAATTAAGATTCAAAGAGTATTTTTTTTCTAAAAGTATGTTCAGTACTCAAGTACATTCAGAACAATTATGCAAACACGTACTTAATGCGTGTTTGGAATAGCATAGTAATCCACGTCTAACTATATATATTTTTAGGTTAAAATGCATCATAGGCATCTAATAGTTGTTTCTCAGATGTGTGAATGAGAGAATCCAAGCACATGGTTCGTGGTTTATATGAGAGGTATATAGCTGTATTCGAAAAACCAAGTTCTACAGGATTCTTACCTCACTGATTTAGATTTTATAGTAGATAATTATATTATGAAGCTAGACGTTCTCGTTCTCTGTCTTAGCTGACTTGCATGGAGTAAAAACTTTAATGAGGAGGAATAGAGCCTATATATCCATCACAATATGGTTTTAAATTGTGGTCTGGAACCCAATTGCAGTCTTCAATCGCAATTGCAGTTGTAACGTTAGGGTATTTTGGCACTATGTAAAGGCAATTTTCCACAATTGCTCATAATGTAAAGACTTTCTAGCTCATCGTAACGCGACCGATAGACGCAATTTAAAACCATGATCACAATTCTGAATCTTTCATCTTATTTACTGTGCATTTCATTGTTTTTCTCTATAATAAGGACCAAGTTGTTTTCATTTACCAGTGGCATGGTTGTTCAGTTGTCGATAATTCCAACAACGGCCAATGGTTTTTGTCACCAGTGATAACCTTTTACCAATGGCTCAATTTAGCCTTTATTAGGTTGTAAAATCAAGGCCATTTAGACTTCAAATGAGGGTGGTGGGCAACTAATCTATCTCCATTTTGCACACAGTTCTAGTTCTGTTATCCTAAGTTCATCTCCAATAAGGTTTCTTATCGTGGTTGCTTGCTTAAGATGAAGAAATTAATTGTTGAAGGAACTTACCATTGGAGAGAGGATATTCTTTCACCACTCATAGTGTTTCTAATATAAGAAACAATGTCTTAACAATAAAATATTATTTCTTTGTCTTCTATAGCATTAAGCACGGTATCAATAATGTAAGGGAAAAAATGATATCAAGAAGCACAAAAGTAAACAAAAGCTAAAAAACAATAAACAACACACTAATCACAAAACACAAACACACAAATTATTTATTATTATATAAAAATTTATTTTTATTGTTTTGTATTTCCTTTGAATGTTATGTAATTTTTATTATTTTTTAATTTATGTTTAATATTTTCTTCAATTATTCATATTTATTATTTGTATACATAAAAACTGAAAAAATTAATTTAATTATTTTATTTGAATAATAATTAAATTATAATAAAAAATATAAATGTGTAGATTTTTTGAAATTTCTTAACATTAAAGTAAAATTTTGTATAAATTTATTAGAAATGACATGATAATATGGTTCAAAAAAATTATTAGGGGACCAAAAAAGTGATTAATTAAGAAACTATGGTAGGAGATGTCCCAAGAATAGCATATTTTCAATTTTGAGGGAAAAAAACTGTGGGACCCACATGATAGAATATGCATCCTAAAATGAGATAAAAAAAAAAAAAAACAACGAAATGCACAATAAAAAGTGATAGACCGTTGTTTTTTACCTTGACAAAAAATAACCCTGTAAGGCCCTTCATTAATCTCGTGTAGGCCAACCCTGACATCTTATATTTTTTTTTCTCTTTGTTGCTGCTTCTTTGTTCTCCGATCCGCAAGCAAGTTCCGTTCTCCATAAGTAATATATATATGTGTGTTTTCAACGGAACAAGACCACCACAAACGCTTTGGTGGATTCACACAAAAGCTTCGGTTCGTCGAACTCAATTATATACCTTATATTTTTAAAAAAGTGATAGCAGCAGAGAAACACTCACAGGAATAGAGAACGCAACAAACATGAATACAGAGGTACACATAGCAACATCAAAAGAAGAAGACACAACAAACACAAATGCAGAGGTACAAATAGTGAAAGCCAAAAGAAGAACCATTAGACCCACGTACCTAAGGGACTATGTTTGATGAGCGGAAACACGAGTAAGAGGAGGCTGAGCTGACACGTGCAGAATTTGCTAGGTCCAGGTGTCCCTTGATAGGAAGCATCCAGAATCATATACCGTTATGCTAATATTCCTGAATGTGCTAAGATTCCTGAAAAAAAGATATGATATAGATATGATATGGATAATTTCGTTAGCAAATTGACATTATAAATACATGTAAATAACTAGCAAATGAAGAAGAACAATTACACTCCTTCTCTTATCTGAGTTCTCTCTTCTTTACTTTCCTTCACCCTTTCTCAGAGGTCCTGGCCCTCGAAGCCAGTTGCAGAGCACGAGCACTCCTATCAATTTGGTGCTCTCGTTGCTCCTTTCCATGGCGGATTCCGATCGAGCCTCCTTCTCCCCCGACAAGCTTGAGGATGCCCTCAGTCGCCTTGCCAAGCAGCAACTCTACCTTGGCGAGTCAGTCAATGCTATGACCATGAAAATCGATGAGCTCCTCCAACGCGTCTCCCCCGCTTTCTCCTCGACACCACCAACCCCGCCACCTCTACCACCTCCACAACCTGTTCCTACACCAATACACAAATTAAAGTTAGACGTGCCAAGGTTCGATGGATCCGATCCTCTCGGCTGGATTTACAAAATAAATCAATTTTTCGAGTACCATCGTACTCCAGATTCAGACAAAATTACCATTGCTTCTTTTCATATGGAGGGCCGTGCTCTTGCGTGGTTTCAATGAATGAACACCACAGAGCAATTTCCTTCGTGGCCAGCTTTCTTGCATGCCCTACGCACGCGTTTTGCTCCGTCTCAGTTTGAGGATCCCTCAGGGGCTTTGAGCAAGCTCACCCAGACGGGCACCGTGGCCCAGTATCTTTCGGACTTCGAGGATCTCGCCAACCGCACTGCTGGCTTGCCCTCTACCTTTCTCCTTAGTTGCTTCATCTCCGGTTTGATACCGAAGATTCGAAGGGAGGTCCAGGCCCATCAACCAGCCACTCTGGTCTAGGCCGCGGGCCTCGCACGTCTCCAGGAGGAGAAGTTCTCCGACATGTGCCAACCTTCTCGGCCTCGCCCTTCCCCTTCACCCTACTCTCCGTGACAACCACCTTCATTTTCCTCTCCCCAACCCAACCCCACTCTGCTACCACCATTATCAACCCCACCCCTTTCACCCCCTTTCAAAAACCCTAATCCTCCACCCTCACCAACCTTACCCCCCTCCTTCCACCACCTAATCGCCCACCATCGCACACTTGGAAGCGCTTGTCCCCGGAGGAGATTGCCTCCCGCAGAGAGAGGGGACTTTGCTTCAACTGTGAGGAGAAATTCCATCGAGGGCATCGTTGCGCCTCGAGGTTTTTTCTCCTCATTTCTGATAAGGATGACCCGGCCCTTCCTAATATACCCGTTTTTGACCCTTATAACCCTTTACCTCACGACCCGATACCCAACCAACCTCCAGACCCACCCGATAGCCCAACCTCTTACCCAACCCAAATATCCCTTAATTCCTTAGCCGGCCATGTCGCACCCGAGACCATACGCCTTGTCGGAGACATTTCCGGCCAACCATTGCTGATCTTAGTTGATGGGGGTAGTACCCACAACTTTGTTCAACAGCAATTGGTGACCCAATTGGGCTTATCATGCCGGACCACTTCCCCTTTGCGGGTGATGGTGGGTAATGACCAATATCTTGAATGCCAATCCATATGTGACGCCATTTTCATCAATATCCAGAACCATAGCTTCCTCGTCGACCTCCACGTGCTTCCTATTTCCGGCGCCAATGTTGTCTTGGGAGTCCAGTGGCTCAAGTCTCTCGGGCCCGTGTTAACAGACTACACTACCTTGAGCATGCAATTCATCTATCAGGGTCAATTAATCAAGTTGCAGGGTGATCCTGAGGCCAATCTGAGTTCCATTTCCTCTTCCCAATTTCGCCGTTTATGTCAAACCCAACACCAGGGGCTCTATTTCCACATTACTGTTCTTGCTGACACCCCTTCTTCTTCCATGGAAGACTTACCCCCCCCCCAGCTCCAAGTTCTACTTGACCAATACGCTATATTGTTCCAACCTCCCCAGACCTTACCACCACCGAGAACCACCGACCACCATATCCACATCTTACCACAATCAACCCCGGTGAATGTCCAACCCTATCGGTATCCTCATTTTCAGAAGCGTGAGATCGAATTACAAGTTGAATCTATGCTTCAAAAGGGCTTAATTCGACCAAGTAATAGTCCCTTCTCTTCCCCGGTATTATTGGTCAAGAAGTACGATGGAACCTGGCGCTTCTGCGTAGACTACCGCGCCTTGAACTCACTTACCATTAAAGATAGATTCCCTATTCCCACCATAGATGAACTGCTTGATGAACTCGGAGGTGCCCAATGTTTTTCGAAGCTTGACCTTCTTCAAGGTTATCACCAGATTCGCATGAACTCAGCAGACATTCCCAAGACGGCTTTCAGAACTCATCATGGCCATTATGAGTTCCGAGTCATGCCGTTCGGACTCTGCAATGCTCCATCATCGTTTCAGGCTACCATGAACTTCATCTTCAGGCCCTTTCTTTGCCGTTTTGTCATCGTCTTCTTCGATGACATTCTCATTTATAGCAGTTCCTTTGATGATCATCTGCATCACCTAGCCTTGACCTTCCAAGTCTTACTCGACAAATCACTTTGTTCTTAAACGTTCTAAATGTTTTTTTGCCCAATCACAAGTTGAATATTTGGGACATGTCGTCTCTCCGCGAGGTGTTGAGCCCATGCCTGACAAGATAGCTGCCATTATTAACTGGCCTCAACCTCATTCTGCGAAGGCTGTTCGCAGCTTTTTGGGCCTTGCCAGTTTTTACCGCAAATTTATTCACGGTTATGCTATGATCGTTGATCCTTTGGTCAAAGCCACGATCACCGAGCCACTGCAGTGGACCCCTCAGACTGAGCACGCATTTCAGACTCTTAAAGTTGCCTTATCTACGGCCCCTGTTCTTGCCCTGCCAAATTTTCAGGAACCCTTTACGGTGGAGACCGACGCTTCCAGCAATGGCATGGGTGTCGTCTTGTCTCAGCGTGACCATCCCATTGCCTATTTCAGCAAACCATTCACCAAGAAGCTACTCACAGCATCTACTTACGTTAGGGAATTATTTGCAATTACCTTTGCCGTGAAGAAATTTACTATCATCATAGATCACAAAAGCTTAAAGGAGCTCCTCACCTAGGTTGTTCAAACCCCTGAACAACATATGTACTTGGCGCGTTTAATGGGCTTCGATTACTAGATTCAATATCGTTCCGGGAATCACAATCAAGCTGCATATGCTCTTTCCCGTTCACCGGAATTTTCCTCGACACTCTCCCTGCTCCTTTCAATTCCTTGTTTGACTTTCCTTGAGGAATTACATCAACAGGTGGCCAACGATCCTCAGTATTGTCAGCACCGACAAGATATCATTAACTCCCCTGCCACGTATCCAGACTTCACGATTCGTCAGAACCTCATTCTTCAGAAAGGCAGAATTTGGTTACCCCGTAACCTTCCTCTCATTCGCACCCTCTTGCTTGAGTATCATTCCACGCCGATTGGGGGTCACATGGGTGTCGCGAAGACGATTGCTAGGTTATCGGAAAACTTCATCTGGTCAGGGCTTCGTTCTGACGTCACAACCTTTGTAGCCAATTGCGCTAAATGTCAATTCACTAAGTATGAAACCAAACGCACCGCCGGATTACTTTGTCCACTTCCAGTTCCTTTCCAGCCATGGGAGGATCTCTCCCTTGATTTTATCACCGGCCTTCCACCATTTCAGGGCAAAAGCGTGCTTCTCGTTGTTGTGGATCGTTTTTCTAAAGGCATTCATCTGGGCATTCTACCCCCTTCACATACGGCACACATGGTAGCTTCCTTATTCATCGACATTGTTGTTAAGCATCATGGCATTCCACGGAGCTTAGTTTCTGACCGCGACCCTATGTTCATCAGCGGTTTCTGGCAGGAGCTTTTTAAGCTCAGTGGTACTCACCTTCGCATGAGCTCAGCCTACCACCCACAGAGCGATGGTCAAACTGAGGTCATGAATAGGGTGATTGAAACAGTACTTACGCGCTTTTGTCCATCGCCGGCCGGGAACTTGGGACAAATACTTACCTTGGGTTGAGCTCTCACATAACACTTCATGGAACTTAGGCATAGGCTCCACGCCCTACTAGATTACCTTTGGACACAAGCCTTTTTCATTTCCAGAATACATCATGGGAACTTCGAAACTTGATGCTGTGGACGATTTTTTGAAACACCGTGAAGAAGTGTTTAACTGCATTCGTCAGAAGTTACTAAAGGCTCAGTCAAACATGAAGAGTACTGCTGATGCCAAAAGACGTGACGTCAATTATGAAGTCGGCAATTGGGTACTTTTAAAATTGCGTCCCTATCGGCAGCAATCCGCTAAGGCGACTCCGATCAGCTCCGGCAAGCTTGCGAAACGTCTCTATGGGCCCTTTCGAATCCTGGAACGAGTTGGCAAGGTTGCCTACCACTTGCAATTACCTGAAGGCGCCCGCATCCATCCCGTATTTCATTGTAGCCTCCTCAAGCCCTTTCATGGCGATCCCAATGCAGATATTACTCCTCCCCTCCCTGAGCACTTCCTTAATGATCAGCCAATCATCTCTCCCTTAGCTATTCTCGATTGTCGTCGTTCTTCCTCGGAAGCTGACGCACCATGGGAGGTTTTGGTCCAATGGAGAGGATTATCTCCGGATGAAACTTCGTGGGAGGATTGGGAGCAGCTGAAGCAGGATCATCACCTTGAGGACAAGGTGATTCTCCAAGGGCCGAGGGAAATTGATAGCAGCAGAGAAACACTCACATGAATAGAGAACGCAACAAACATGAATACAGGGGTACACATAGCAACATTAGAAGAAGAAGACACAGCAAACACGAATGCAGGGGTACAAATAGTGAAAGCCAAAAGAAGAACCATTAGACCCACGTACCTAAGGAACTATGTTCGATGAGCGGAAACACGAGTAAGAGGAGGCTGAGCTGACACGTGCAGAATTTGCTAGGTCCAGGTGTCCCTTGCTAGGAAGCATCCAGAGTCATATACCGTTATGCTAATATTCCTGAATGTGCTAAGATTCCTGAAAAAAAGATATGATATAGATATGATATGGATAATTTCGTTAGCAAATTGACATTATAAATACATGTAAATAACTAGCAAATGAAGAAGAACAATTACACTCCTTCTCTTATCTGAGTTCTCTCTTCTTTACTTTCCTTCACCCTTTCTCGGAGGTTCTGGCCCTCGAAGCCAGTTGCAGAGCTCGAGCACTCCTATCAAAAAGTTTCAAGAGGCATAAGCAATTTGGGTAATCAATCGAATTATCGAAAAACTAGGTAGAGAGCATTGGAATGTTGTTAATAAGATACATTAAAGGAACCTTAGATGCTATATTATGTTTTGGAGGATCGAACTTCATTTTTAGAGGATATGATGACTTGGATTTTGTACGTCATCTTCATAAGAGAAAATATATTATGGGTTATATGTTCAATCTTGCAGGAGGAGGAGTAAGTTTGGTCATCCAAATCATGGAATGTTATAGCTTTACTGTTGAAGCAGAATACATGACAATTAATTAACCAAGCATCTAAGGAAATTATTCGAATTGAAGGATAATGGAAGAATTTGGCCACAAACATAAGAAGATTTTTGCGTATTGTCATAGTCAAAATACCTTCAACATTACAAGATATCCAACCTTTCATTCCAAGACAAAATGCTTAGGTGTTCAATATCACTTTATTAAAGAAGTGGTGGAGGGTGGGAGTGTGGATATGCAGAAAATTTACATCAAAGATAACCTAACAGGTGTAAAGAAAAAGCTTATCAATCTTGATAAAACTTATATGGTATCGATCATTTTGCGGCCTATCAAAAACATACTCAACAAGAAATTAGCAAGATAGAGGAATTTTGAAAGCACACAAAGGTAGCTTTTAAAGTGGAAGATTGTGAATCTGTAAAACTCACAAAGCCACTTTTGTAGTGTAAAAGTCAAATATATTTTTCATGGTTAAGTGATTCTATTTTCACCTATATTTTGATGGTGAGACCGAAATAATAGTATATATGTAAATTTTTTTTTCTCCTATTAAGAAGCAACAACATCCATAAACTTTTACATGTTAAAAATATTTGAGTGAATCAAATTCTAAGAGAAAAGCATAAGATATGTTTGTTTATAAATTTTAAAAATAGTTTTCTCTTAAAAGAAATATAATTTCTTATGTAGAGTTCCTTTAGTATGTGTATTTTTTTTTATCTTAATCTTGTCAATCAAAAATCAAAAACTAATTTATTATAATATTAAGATTCATTTATAAAGTTGATTGACCTTTTCTATATATATATATATATATATATATATATATATATATATATATATATATATATATATAAGATCAAATTCCTAATAATATATTTAAAAGATAAATTTATCTATCAATAATTTTACGCTATGTTGATGTGTATTTTTTTTTTATATCTAAAAGAGAGTATTATTATTATTATTATTATCAGGGGTGCTCATGATTTGGATATCTACATAACTATAACTATATCTAATAAATAATTAAATTATAAGTGGGTATTATAACTATAATTATAACTAGTTTTTAAAATATGGGTATAATTTAATATAGCTGGTCATTATTTTTAAAATGTGGTTATATAACTAGTTAAGTGATAAATTATATAACAATTTATATCTAAAACTAATTACATAACTAGTTATGAATAAATAAAAATAAATTTTTTGAAATACTCATTTCTTTAAAATTAGTTATAATTTTATAACTATAACTATTTTAAAATAAAAATAAACTATTTAAAATACCCATAACTATAAAATTAGTTATAGTTATATACCTAATTAATTTTATATAACTAGTTATAAAATTAGTTATAATTATAGTTATTTTTAAAATTAATTTTTTTAGCATCCCTAATATTTAGAGAAAAGTGTGGCATTTTATTCCACTAAGTGAAAAAAATCTAATTATTGTCTATGACTTTTTCTTTAGTCATTGAGATTTTTTTTCTCAATTCTAATTTGAACTGTAGGATATATACTATTTCATTACTCTGCTACCCAAACAATTAGAGCAGCTTTCAGTTCTGGAAACATCAACTTGTCGACTGGTCAAAGCTTTTGCATGTTCCTACATTCCATAATGCAATCCATGGCAGTGTCATCACTCACCTGTATGTCCTTCATTATGTTGCTGTTGATAACTGAAGAATATCTTGCATATTATTCGTCCTTATTATCTTTATATTGCGATCGCGACTACAAGAATTATTAGTGTTTAAATAATACTCATATCCTGTGCATGCAATATGTTTTATCTGTGAATAAGTGTTATATTTGGTTTTTTTAAGGTATTATAATATTAACTGTTTTTTCTACTAATATTCTAAATAATTTTTTTTAGTTTCTAAATCTAACTTTAATATTATTCTCTTTCATCTATTAAATAAAATAAATTTAAAAAAATTATTATTCTCTTTTATGTATTTATTTATTTTTTGGTCTGTTTAAATAACTTAGAATACAGGAAGGAGGAAGTAATAATTTATCTGTTATGCTTACAGGATCTGAGCAACTGATATTATTATTGTATCCAAAATTGGGCTCACTTTAGGCTATGTCACGTGCAAGTCCCACGCTCTCATTGGCTCTTTGTATGTGAGTTTGGGGCAAATTTATCTCAAGGACCCTTTTAGTAATTATTTATCAAACATGATTTCTTTTAAAAGTATTTGTGGAGGGGTTTCTTTTTATAAAGGGTGTTGTCATCACCAATGACGTGTCTCGCCCATGGAAGGAGCGGTGAGGTGGAGGCAGTCTCGCTAATGGGAGGGGTGAGGCAGGCTGATGTGATGGTGTCGTCAGTGCTTGTGACAATACATGAAGAAGGAAACTGGCTTAGTTTTGCATTTTTTTTATTTTTTTAATAAAAGAAGTACATGTTATTTATATTTTTTTTTCATCTTTCGAAACTGGGTCACGAGAAGCACATATGCTTTGCAAAAGATTATTTTCCTTAGTCTTATAGTCTTCATTCTTTATATAAAGCATTATGTTTATATAATTAAAGAAAAGCATATGTGCCGCCAGTGCTTATGGCGATATTTAATGTGGCAAATAAAATATTTTTATTTTATACAGTTTGATAATATAAAGGTATATTAAATATTTTTATATAATAAAAAATTCAATTTCTCTTGTTATTTCTCTTGTTTTTTATAAAAAAATATTAATAGAAGTGATTTATAATTACAATTAAGATTATTTAACTATTAAACATATTTTTAAAATTAAAATGAGAATTATTATATGAGTAAAAACGTAAAATGAAATTCACTAATTAAGTTAAAAATTTTAATAATAATTAGTGAATTTTAAAATGAGAATTATTAAAATTCTTAACTTAATTAGTGAATTTCATTTTACATTTTTACTCATAATAATTCTCATTTTAATTTTAAAAATATGTTTAATAGTTAAATAATCTTAGTTGTAATTATAAATCACTTCTATTAATATTTTTTTATAAAAAACAAGAAAAATAACAAGAGAAACTGAATTTTTTATCATATAAAAATATTTAATATACCTTCATATTATCAAACTGTATAAAATAAAAATATTTTATTTGCCACATTAAATATCGCCATAAGTATTGACGGCACATATACTTTTCTTTAATTATATAAACATAATGCTTGATATAAAGAATGAAGATTATAAGACTAAGGAAAATAATCTTTTGCAAAGCATATGTGCTTCTCCTGACCCAGTTTTGAAAGATGAGAAAAAAAATATAAATAACATATATTTCTTTTATTAAAAAAATAAAAAAAAATGTAAAACTAAGCCAGTTGTTTTGCTATACAGACCGATAATATTTTTTTCTTCTCCATGTATTGCCACAAGTACCAGCGACACCATCACATCAGCCTATCTCGTCCCTTCAATTAGTGAGACTGGTGTCTCGTCATTGATGATGGCGATACCCTTTATAAAAAAGAACTCCCTCCGCAAATATTTTCAAAAAGAACCCTATTTAATAAATAATTATTAAAAGGTCCTCTTAGATAAATTTGACCGAGTTTGATAAAAAAGTGAAAAGACAGCAAATGATAGTTGAACCTTTTACCTTTAAAACCGTAACAATAAAGGACGACTTTTTTCCCTTTTTCTCACGAATGACACTTCAATTCTCCTCAAGATAAAAAAAGAAAAAAAAAATCAACAACCCTTTACTTGAGATCAGAGAGAGCCTAAATAAGTAGCCAATAAACAAATAGTGCCATCTCTGCTTCACCGTTTGTGGCACTCGTATTTATTGAACAAAATGCATTACATAATAATGGATACATGCACCACAATAGTGATAGTAATATACTAGTTATGTAGTTTTATTTCTGTCAAAAAAAAGTTATGTAGTTTTATATATATAGGAAAGTAAAACTAAGGGAGTGCAAAAATAATGTTCTCAAATTGATTTTATGAACGTAACAATGATGAATACATAAAAAGGAGAGTGTACCAATTTATTCTTTTTAATATACCCTTTATTAAATTTTATAAGAAATAACTAACATGTCATGTCATTGATTTAAGTAAAATTAAAACTTATTTTCTAAGCAAAGTCTTGTGTTGAAGTTTTGTAGAAAAAAAAAAAAAGAAATCCTATTATGGCCAATTAATTAAATTCCTCAATCATAATTAAATATCAATAAATAATTAAACCCAAATTCACAATTATCATACACCAAATCCTCAAATAATCTCCAATAAGTTAATTAACTCCTAATTTCGTAAATTAACTCATAATATGTATCACTATATCAATGACATCTCCATTCACAAAAAAACAATATCAATGACATTTTTTTACATCTCCTTATGCATAGACTCATCCACAACAAACAAGGAAAAATACAACAATAAACTAAGCAGTGTCAAATTTTGGTATAGATTCAATGTCTAGAATTTGACATTGACTAGAAAAAACTTAATAAAAGTAGGAGTAAAATTCATTAGATTTACAAAACTTTGTGATTTAGCAAATAATTATATATTTAATAGATACTAGGGCGATGGATTGAAAGATTAATCCACGAAATAAAAGATTAAAAATATAAATTTAATATTTGAATGCATAAAAAATATAACAAATTAATTCTATTATTAATTTTGTAAAATTATTTATTATTAAATTATAATATTTAAACATGAATTTAATAATAAATATATATATTTTTAAAAAAATTGACATTAAAATATAAAATTCAAAGATAAATTCATTATACTTATTACATTTAAATTCTTTATTTTTAAAGATCAATTTATTAGTGCATCACTGGTCGAATTTGATTATTTATTCAAAAGAAGAAAAAAAGAAAAAAGTAAGGACAGACAAGAGACACGTCAGCAGACTTTGAAGTCGTGGTGAGTGTGACGGTAGCATTGTTCTTGCTGCTGGTGGCGGAGCAGCTCCTTCTGGCGACGGAGCTCCATAACCTTGCGGTGCGAGTTCGAGTGCTGAGTCATCACGAACGTAGGGCTCGCGGCGGGTCGGTATTCGGGTACGAGCCGACCCGACTTGAACCGCACGCCGCACGCGTTGCAGAGCGTCTTCGGCCCCAACGGTCCCGTGCGCCACTGCGGGGTCTTATCCGTCGCACAGTGGCTGCAGCGCCGCACGCCGTCGCCGGTCACCGACCCTTCCCTTCTTGCTCTCGATTTTCCCGCCAACACCGGTGAAGATGATGATGATTTGGGATATTCGTTATTATTATCGTTCCTGTTATTGTTGGAAAGAAACGGCGTCGTGTGGGATCCAATGGATGCGGGTGGTGGGATGTTGTGAAACGACGTCGCCTCGTCGTTCACGAACTGGGAGAGCCACTCCAGCTCCACTGCTTCGTCGCTCTATGGATACAGCGAAATTAAGAAAAGATAATGAGCAAATAAATAATAATACTCCAACAAAAAGTAAATAATATATGTGTACTAGTTACACTGTCATTACATATATAATAATAAATTTATTATTTTTATAATAATTATTTAAAAATTATATTAATAATGGTTTTACAATGATATTGCTTGCATAACTTTAAATTAAAAATAGAAACTTGATTAAAATGGATGCAAAAATCTTTTAGGATTTAGGATTTTGTTATCACCATTACATTTTTTATAAAAAAAATACGCCCTTTAAATATTTTATTGAGAAACCGTGGATATTCATAAAAATAAAAGCAATCATAGTTCAATTGATCCCCCATTCAATACATAATCTCCCTTTTAACTATTCTTTATAAGATTGTTGGATTTTGTATTGATAGATAGATACATTAATAATCATTTTTTTATTAATTGATAACGTAAAAATTAAATACATAAAAATAAAATGTAAAGACTGTTTTATGACACCCATATATTAGAGTATTGATTGGATCATATCAAGGTAAAAACTTGAACATAGTAGTAGGCTTACCGGAACGGAAGGGAAATTGAGGAAGAAATTGGGATCGTGGGAGATTGATGGAGAGTTTTGCGGCGGAGGAAAGTGGTGGTGGGTGTCGGTGGTGGTGGTGGTGATGTTGGAGAAATCTAGAAAATCATCGATGTGTAAGCAATCTGAAGGGGTGGAAAAGGAACCGTACAAGTCCATTGTTTTCTTCTTTCTTTTGTTTGAGAGAGATGGAGAGAAATAAGAGGATTGGTTTTATATATTGATGAGGGGGGGCAGGGGAACGTGCGAGGAGTGTGAGCATGCACTCATCACTCACACTAACTCAACAGTGTAACTCACACGCACTCTAATGAATGAAAAAGTATACTTAATTCGAAGAACTAAGAAGAAGTAACATGCAAGTTGGAACTCAATGCAACATGGTAAGCAACTCTAATGCATGTCGGCTATTTCTTATTAATCAACTATCCACAAAATATGGAAAAAAATCCTCTCCATTTGTTTTTCAATCCGTTTCTTCCATTTTTATGATTTTGGAAAAATGAATGCTACTCTCCATTTAATGTTTATGTGTAACATGTTCATTCCATTTTATAATTTAAAATTTATAAATATATATTACTTATATTAATTTTTTTATAAAATAAGATATTTATTTTAAGATCTGTTACGTAAAATTAAATTTTTTTTATCTTTTTAAGATTTTGTTAACGTGTTAATATAAGTTGTTATCTTTGTTTTGACACTTGTAGGTTGGTTTTCAGCTATCATATCTAATTTTTTAGTCATAGTTTGATTGTTGCATACAAGCTAAAAGGAGCTTTTTATTAGGAGATGTGAGATGAATGATTAAATAACCGTCATGATCAAAATAGAAAGTCCAGATTTAATTGCTAATTAAAATTACACGTGCATTCAAGTTTGATTATGTCACACGCTTTTCTCACTCTTGGTTTCCAATTCTTTCGCGCGTATTACCTTTTCTTTCTTTATCGTCCCATCATCTTTCTCGTGATCAAACATTATCAAAAACTACTTTTGGGGTTTTTCTAACGCATCTTCCTATTGGGTTTTTCAACTTGCTCTGTTGTTTTGTTGTCACCCTGGACAAAGAGGCTCGAGTGGTTCAAGGTATTTTATGAAATAATTTATTTTTTCAAGACATACCTGTATCATTCAAAAAATGGTAACACTACTTTACTATTATTCAAAGAAGTACGAGAGAATAAAAAGTCATTAGAAACTCAAACCAAACAAAATCTACTAAAACACTGTGTGATAGAACCAAAATTGAATGCACTTGTAGTTTTAATTAGCGATTAAATATGGACCTTCTATTTTGATCTAAGGGCAGATATTTAATCCCCTCACCTCTCATAATAAAACACTTCTCTCACCCCATATGCCCCCTATATATATATATATATATATATATATATATATATATATATATATATATATATCCTCCTCCCTAGAAAAGACAAGCGATTTCTTTCTCTCCGAGATTTTCTCTTCCTTCTCTTATAAAAACTTATTTTTGAGAGCAAGAACATTGGTGTTCAGAAGTTCGAGGATCCTTTTCGCTATACACAATCCGAACCAACGGGTTGTCATCTTTTGAGAGATGAGCGCAATCAAATTTTTCTACGAGTATAGTGGGGGCATTTTCTCTCTAAGGATAGCGTTTGCGCGCTTCAACCAAGACTAATTATTTCTTCCTCTAAGTTATTTTTCTTCGTGCTTATCATATGATATAATGCATTGTTGATTCATGTCCTGCCAATTAAAGTTATTTTGCTAATGTTATTTTGTTATTTAATTCAAGACTTTGCATTTTCTTCTTATTTATTTCTTTCATTTTATTTTAATTTTCTAACCTTCTTACATAGAAAAAATTCACTTTCTTCTTGCATAGTCTTTTCTGCGGTCACATTTTGTTTAATCAAAATATCCGTCATGGATATGATTAAGTTCCTTTCCAGTAAGCCTGAAAAATCTACGAGTGAATTTTTTATCTGTTGGCAACAACAAATGAAATTCTGGTTTACTGAATTGAATTTATACTCTGTGATTTCTAAAAGAGAAATAAAAACTTTGACTTTCTTTACTAATATAGTTCAAACTGATACAACCAAATCTTCTACCACTAAGCATGATGTTTTTGATAAAGATATTTTGTGTCATGGACGCATTTTAAGTGCTTTGGCTGATAACACATAAACTTTTTTGTCATACCAAAAATTTTGTTGAGTTATGGGAAACACTTGAATTGAAATATGGATCTGCTGAAAAATGTTTAAGTCGATACTCTTGTGAAAAAATGATTGAGCTTCAAATGATTGATGGAAAATCTGTTTTAGATCATATCCATGAATTTGAAAACATTGTTTATGACATGAAATTGAAAGGAATTGTTTTTCCTAACATTATGCTTGTGGCTTTCATGATTTCAAAATTTCCACCTTCATGGACTGATTTTGCTCAAAGCCAGAAACATAAACATGAAGATTTCACCTTTGATGATTTGCTTGTATGTCTCTGCATTGAGGATAAACATCGTTCATCTCAAAAACACTTGCAAAAATATGATTCTCACTCTAAGGCCTATCTTGTTAAGAGCTCTAGCAAACCTTTCTCTAAGTCCTTCAAAAAGCATGGGTTTAACAAAAAAAAAATTGGTAGAAAACCTTCTTTTTCTAAAAATAAGAACAATGTTTTTAATAACAACAATAAGCCTAAGGATAAAAATTCAGGAAATGAAATTTTTTGCTTTGTTTGTGGGCGAGCTAATCATTTGGCCAAGAATTGTTTTCAACGTCATCGCGAGCCTACGTATTTCCCTAAACCTCATGCTAATGTTGTTACCACCAGTGCTGCCTCTGATTCCCTATCTGGCAGGTACCATGTCACTAGCCTTGAGTTAAATTGTGTTTTTAACTCAAATGATTAGTTTATAGACTCTGAGGCTAATGTTCATGTGTGTATTGATAAAAAAAATTATTTTCTTTATATCAGGAATCAAGCACACGTACCGTGAACATGGGGAATGAGAGTATGACACATGTGTTAGGAGAAGGTCATGTGAAGCTAGAGCTATCTTCAGGGAATTTTCTTGTTTTAGATGGAGTCTATCATATTTCTAATATTAGGAAAAATTTAATAAGTACTTCTTTGTTAGTCCAACAAGGGTACAAGGTTGTTTTTGAGTCCAATAGAGTTGTTATTACGAGACATGGTGTTTTTATTGGTAAAGGCTACATTTGTAATGGTTTGTTTAAGTTAAGTGTTGGATCAAGTGGTCTCGGAATAATTAAGAAGGGGGAGGGGTTGAATTAATTATTAATGTATCTTGACTAATTAAAAATTATCCTTCTTAATGTTACTAGATTCAACTATGCTTTTACTACTAAGTTAAGAAAGTAAAGAACAAAAACAATAACTTAACCAAAAGTAAAAGCGGCAATTAAAAGTACACAACGGAAATTAAAGAGTGTAGAGAAGAAAAAGACAAACACAAGATTTATCCAGTCCCCAAGCAACCAACGATTCTTGAGATTTCTTTCAACCTTGTAAAATCCTTTACAAGCCAAAGATCCACAAGGGATGTACCCTCCCTTGTTCTCTTTGAACAACCAAGTGGATGTACCCTCCACTTGAACTGATCCATAAGAGATGTACCATCTCTTGTTCTCAGTATAACAACTCAAGTATATGTGCCATCTACTTGTACCACAAAGGATATACCATCCAATGTGTTAGGACAAAGAATTCTTAGGCAGTTAGTCCCTTGAATTCTCTGTGAGGGGGATACAAAAGATATCTCAGGCGGTTAGTCCTTTGAAATCTTTTGTAAGAAACAGAAGATATCTTAGGCGGTTAGTCCTTTGAAATCTTTTGTCAAAAGGGAGAAGGGAAGAAACAAAAGAATTCTCAGGCGGTTAGTCCTTTGAATCTTTTGACAAGAGAAAAAAGTGAATGAAGAAGAAGAGTAGCACAAGTTTTTGAACAATAAACTTGAAGTGAATGAAGAAGAAGAGTAGCACAAGTTTTTGAACAATGAACTTTTCTTGGAACAAAAATTCTATGAAAGAAATCTGTTGATCATAAAAAGAAATCAATCTTTTAGAATGAAAGGAATCACTCTTAGTTATTTGAAATTCGTGTCATGGTCACATATTTATAATCATTTGATGACTCAAGTTAAAGTTTGTGACTCTTGGTAATTTCTTTAAAACTAGTCACCTTTTAAAAATTGTGACTCGTTTGAAAACTAGTTACTTTAAAAGTTGTGACTCTTTTGAAAACTAGTCACTTAAAGGTTATGACTTTTGAAAAACTCTTCAGAAACAAGTCACTTTAAGAATTATGACTTTTGGTAATTTATTTTTCGAAATCAGTCACTGGTAATCGATTACCATTATAGTGTAATCGATTACACATCAAAAGATGTGACTCTTCATGTTTAATTTTGAAAATCAAAACGTTTAGAAACACTGGTAATCGATTACAAGTATTGTGTAATTGATTACACAAATTTAAAATGATTTGAAAATGTTTTATCACTAATTGTGACTCTTGAAATTTGAAATCTAACGTTTTAAAACATTGGTAATCGATTACATGCTCATGGTAATCGATTACAGCTTTGTAAATTAGTTTTGAAAACAATGCTGGCTACTGGTAATCAATTACTACCTTCTAGTAATCGATTACCATAGAGTAAAACTCTTTGGTAAAAGATTTTGTGAAAAATTCTTGTGCTACTCAATGTTTTGAAAAACTTTTTTAGTACTTATCTTGATTGAGTCTTCTCTTGATTCTTGAATCTTGATCTTGATTGTTCTTGAATCTTGATTCTTGAAACTTGATTAAATCTTGAAACTTGATTGTTCTTGAATCTTGATTCTTTGAAACTTAATTCTTGAAGCTTTTTTACTCTTGATTCTTTGGAACTTGCTTAACTCTTGATTCTTTGGCATTATCAAAATAATATTGGAAGGCATTGCTTCCACATTAAGTCGTATGTCTCTTTCCATTAATAAAATATCTAGTCTTTCTTCTTTTGTTGCAAATGTTGAATGTTATAATATGTGGCATGCTAGGCTAGGACATGTGAATTTGAATTCTATCAAAATAATGATGTCTCTTAATCTTATTCCTAAGGCTTCCATTGATTTAAAATAAAAATGTGAAACATGTATTCAAGCAAAGAAACCCAGAAAGAGTTTTACTACATGTATTGAAAGAGAAACTAACTTGCTTGAATTGGTTCAGAGTGATGTATGTGATAGTAATGATGTGTTAACACTTGGTGGTAAGAGATATTTTATTACTTTCATTGATAATTTTTCCGAATATTGTTATGTGTATTTACTTAATCACAAAAGTGAATTGTTTTATAATTTCAAAGTATATAAAACAAAAACTAGGAAATCAATTAGAAAGAAAAATTAAAATTTTACGTTTCGATAGAGGTGGAGAATACACATTTTTAGACACGATTAATTTTTGTGAAATGCATGTGTTGGATCAAGTGACCTCGGAATAATTAAGAAGGGGAGGTTGAATTAATTATGAACGTGTCTTGACTAATTAAAAATCTATCATTCTTAATGTTACTAGATTCAAATAGGCTTTTACTACTAAGTTAAGAAAGTAAAGAACAGAAATAGAAACTTAACCAAAAGTTAAAGCGATAATTAAAAGTACACAGCGGAAATTAAAGAGTATAGGGAAGAAGAAGACAAACACAAGATTTATACTGGTTCAGCCACAAACCGTGCCTACATCCAGTCCCCAAGCAACCTGCAGTTCTTAAGATTTCTTTCAACCTTGTAAAATCCTTTACAAGCCAAAGATCCACAAGGGATGTACCTTCCCTTGTTCTCTTTGAAAAACCAAGTGGATATACCCTCCACTTGAACTGATCCACAAGAGATGTACCCTCTCTTGTTCTCAGTATAACAATCCACAAGTAGATGTACCCTCTACTTGAACCTCAAAGGATGTACCCTCCAATGTGTTGGGACAAAGAATTCTCAGGCGGTTAGTCCTTTGAATCTTTGTAAGGGGAGACAAAAGATATCTCAGACGGTTAGTCCTTTGAAATCTTTTGCTTAAGGGGAAAGGAAGAATCAAAAGAATTCTCAGGCGGTTAGTCATTTGAATCTTTTGTAAGGGAGAAGAGAGACACAAAAGAATTCAGACGGTTAGTCCTTCGTTCTTTTGGCAAAGGGAGAAGAGAATGAAAAAGATGAATAGCACAAGTTTTTGAACAAAGAACTTTTCTTGGAAGAGAAAGTGTTGATAAAAAAACTTTTAGAAAGATGAAGATAAATGAATTCGAAAATTCTGTAGAAAGATATTGAAAGATTGATTGAAAGATGTTTGAGAGATGATGTTGAAAAAAGATTGAAAGATAGATGATTCAAAGATGATTAATAATTATTAAAACTCATGCCATGGTCACATATTTATAATCTCTTGATGACTCAAGTCAAAACTTGTGGCTCTTGGCAATTTCTTTAAAACTAGTCACTTAAACAGTTGCGACTTTTGAAAAAATCTTCAGAAACAAGTCACTTGAAGAATTGTGACTTTTGGAAATGTATTTTTCGAAATCAGTCACTGGTAATCGATTACCATTAAGGTGTAATCGATTACACATCAATAGATGTGACTCTTCATTTTGAATTTTGAAAATTAAAACGTTTAGAAACTCTGGTAATCGATTACACAAGTTTAAACTGATTTAAAACTGTTTAAACACAAGTTGTAACTCTTGAAATTTGAAATCTTAACGTTTTAAAACACTGGTAATCGATTACTACCTTCTGGTAATCGATTAACAGAGAGTAAAACTTTTTGGTAATGATTTTGTGAAAACTTCTTGTGCTACTCAATGTTTTGAAAAACTTTTTTACTACTTATCTTGATTGAGTCTTCTCTTGATTCTTGAGTCTTGAATCTTGATCTTGATTATCCTTGAATCTTGATTCTTGAGAACTTGATTCTTGAATCTTTTGAATTTACTTAACTCTTGATTCTTTGACATCATCAAAATAACCTTGGAAGACATTGCTTTCACAACATGATATTATTCATGAAGTGACACCTCCGTATGCTCCTTAATCTAATGGTATTGCAAAAAGAAAGGAACATACCTTGCTTTATATAGTAAATGCTATGCTTGTAAGTTTTGGTTTGCCAAGTAATATGTGGGGTGAAACTTTATATTCTGCATGTCATATTCTTAATAGAGCGCCTTATAAAATTTTTGAAGAAACCCTTTATGAGCTATGGAGAAAAAGAGAACCAAATATAAAATATCTTAAAGTGTGGGGGTGTCTAGCAAAGGTTAATATCCCCATTAATAAGAAAAGGAAATTTGAACCAAAAACTGTTGATTGTGTTTTTGTTGGATATTCTTTGCATAGTACTACTTATAGATTTTTGGTATTTAATTCAAAAGTGTCTGAAATTTCTAATGATACTGTTATGGAATCTAGAGATGTCACTTTCCTTGAAAATGTTTTTCCTTTAAAAAATAAATTGTTAAATCTTTATATGGTTTGAAACAAGCTCCAAAGCAATGACACAAAAGTTTGATCAAATTGTTTTTTCGTATGGTTTTCAAATCAATAATAGTGATAAATGTGTGTATGTTAAACAATTTGATGATAGTGGATGTGTCATTTTATGTTTGTATGTGATTTGTCATTGTTGAATAAGCCTATATCTCCCATTCCAATGCATTGTGATAGTGAAGTTGCTATATCTAAAGTTACTAGCAAAATTTTTAATGAAAAAAGAAGACACTTAAGAGTGAGGCATAAGTCTATCAAAAATTGATTTCTCATGATGTCATTTCTCTTGACTTTGTCAGGTCAGAAAATAATATTGCAGATCCGCTTACAAAAGGGTTGACGCGTCAACAAGTGCTTGAGTCGTCGAGGGGAATGAGACTAAAGCTCATTATTTAGTTACAACAATGGACACTCATCTCCGTGTGATTGGTGATCCCATGAATGAAGTTCAACGGGTAACAACAAAATTGCTTGGACTAAAGTACACCAAAATAGAATTTTGCGGAGTTGTTTTGTTTCTCATTCCTATGACGATATATATTATAAATTGTGGCAATATTAAGGTTGAGGTATTTATATATGTGTATTTTTGGTATAAAAAATACCTCTGAATGAATCTGATGATAATTATTGTAGGGAAAAGGTCACAAACCACTATTTAAGGATTTACCTAGTGAGTGTGGTGGTGAAGCCGCCACTGTGAGATATGGGCTAATCTCTAAGTGACACTCATGAAACAAGATACATGCGCAAGGCCGTGTAACGTGCTACTATTGATTAAAACCTAATTGAACATCAATATTGTAGGGGTTATACATGTACTAAAGTCCGGTTAAAGAATGTATAGTTTAAGACAATTAAGTCACTACATTATTCTCGGGTGGAAGTTCATAAACATTAGGTATAAGGCTCAAAATTTGAAGGTTCCTTATGCCGAAATACAATATCACATACTCTTTCTCTTATGTTTCTATACAATTTTTTTTTCAAAAAATAATATATATTTTAAAATTTTAAATTATATAGGGGAATGTTAGTAAATATTTGTTTTATAATTTATAATTTATAAACATATATTACTTATAATATATAAAATAAAATATTTATTTTAGAATCGATTACATAAAATTAGATTTTCTATCTTTCTAAGATTTTGTTTTAATGGATCAATGTAATTTGTATGTTTGTTTTGATACCTGTAAGTTGGTTTCCAATATTTGATTTCCAATCGTCATATTTTTTTGTTGTTGCATAAGGGGCTTGATGCCTATCTCTTTCCTCCTCTCTAGAAAAGACAAGTAGAGTAGCAATTTGATTTCTTTCTCCCTAAAATTTAAATTTTCTCTTCTTTCTCTTATAAAAACTTATTTTTGAGAGTAAGAGCATTGATGTTCAAAAGGTTCGGGGATCCTTTCGCTGCACACCATCAGAACCAACGGGTTGTTGAATCTTGGGAGAGGAGCGCAATCATATTTTTCTACCCGTGCATTGAGGGTGTTTTCTCTCTAAGGATAGTGTTTGCGCGCTTCAACCCAGACTGATTATTTCTTCCCCTACTTTATTTTTCTTTGTGCTTATTATATGATATAGTGCATTGTTGATTCATGTCCTGTCAATTAAAATTATTTTCTTATTTAATTCAAGACTTAGCATTTTCTTCTTATTTATTTATTTTATTTTATTTTAATTTTCTAACAATTTGAAGAACCAAGAAGAAGTAACATGCAAGTTGGAACTCAATGCAACATGGTAAGCAACTCTAATGCATGTCGACTATTTCTTATCAAATCAACTATCCACAAAATATGGAAAAAATCCTCTCCATTTGTTTTTCTATCCGTTTCTTCCATTTTTATGATTTTGGAAAAAAGAATACTACTCTCCGTTTAATGTGTAACATGTTCATTTCATTTTATTAGAGTTCATTTTCTCTCCACTAAATATGTTTAATGGGAGAAAACAAGACTTAGGACTTTTGTGGACTCCAACTTGTTCAACCATAAAAGTTCTGAGTTTTTTTTCTCTTAATCGGGACAAGTCTAATAACTAGAGACTAGAGAGGATTCAGTTCTCTTTAATTAGAGATTTATTTTGTTTTTAAAAAATATTTTAGTGTGAAATCTAAAAGGGAGTAATGTAATATATAGATAAAAAAAGATAAAGAAATAGAGAATAAGATAAAAATAAATTATAAGAGAAACTGATGTATGAATATTAACCTAAAATGGGAAATCTTAAGCATCTATACAATTTTGGAGCGGAGCAAAGAGAGACACAAAGGGAGCGAATGAAAAATTAAAAGACAAAAATAATAAATACGATATGATGTAAAAAAAATAGAGAGAAATGATGTAAAAGTAAGTTGTAGGAAAATGAAATTATGAATATTACTCTTAATAGAAAAAGATAGAGAGAAGATGCAAAAGTAAGTTGTAGGAAAATGGAATTATGATTATTACTCTTAATAGAAAAAGATAGAGAGAAAAATTATGTAAAAGTAAGTTGTAGGGAAATGAAATTACGAATACTATTACTCTTAATTAAACAGATATAAAAACTAGAAAAAGATTGAGAGAAAAATGATATAAAAGTAAGGTGTGGGAGAATGGAATTATGAATATTATTACTCTTAAACAAATAAAACATTTAAAATTATGTTTCTTTTATTATCTTTTAACTTAAAATATATTTTAAAATTTTGTTCCACTTTATTATTATTATTATTATTTTTACTTTCTTCCCTGACAAAGGTGTATCAATATGGTCAGTGAAGGCATGTGATCAGTGAGGCATCTAGAAATAAAAGAAGGAATAAAATACAGTGTGGTAGCACAGACAAGACATACAAGTGCTCCCAACTAGCTCTCACTCACTCCTCACCTCTTTGAATTTGAAGATGAAAACAACAAAACCCATAGCAAAAGGGCAAAGACGGTTAAGGCACTTTAGTTGCAACTCACCAATTCATTATCCCCACAAGGCACGTGTAGAACCCACAACTCATGGGTCACACACGATATTCTTTTTTTTTTTTACTAAATTAGAAATCATGGATATGTCTTAATTTATGAGATCAAAGATGAACTTTAATCGTGATATATAATTATTATTAATCTAAAAAAAATTAAATATAATTTTTTTTATTAAATATATTTTTCCATTCATGTGAATGCGGATGAGTCTTTTATCCTATGTCAAGCATTTGGTTATGTTTTTCAATCGATTGATTATTACAAAACAATTTTTTTTTTTTTTTTGCAACACATGGGTACTCATAAGTCATAACGTGGTACATCGTCCTTTTATGCGGCAGGGTGCTTGCTTGAATTTGATTGATAATTTTATTCTTTTATTTTTAGATATAAGATTTTAATCGATTAGCGTGCTAAGGCCGAAATAATAAATAAAGCTCGTAAGAATTTTAAAATATAAATAAATATTTTATAATAGTATTACTCTCTTGTTTCTGTTATAAGACACTTCTAAGAAAATTTATATAAATAAATAAAAATGGGTAAATTAGTTAGTTTTATTCAAAGAAAAATATTATTAATGTATCAATTTTATCCTTGTCATTAAGGGTCATGTGAAGACATTAAAGTATAAAAATATTATGTATCACTGTCAGTAAAAAAACGTAAATTCTTAAAATCTTTAATAAGAAAAAAGAATGAAAATAAAATTAAGTGTTTTATATAAAGTATAAAATGACTTAAAAAATAATCAGTAATTCCTTTTAGACGATGTGTTATATTAATAACTGGAAATAGTACATACAATATATTTTTTTATTCATAAACAACACAAATATCAAATATTAAATTGCATGTTAATAGAAGTTTAACTTTTTGGTAGAAATTGAAAAGTTTGTTACTTATAATGCTTGGATTGCTTTGATAAGTCAAGATTTGAGAATTTAACAGTTTTAGACAATCCGAGAACTTGAAGTTGAATCATTAATATCAAAGAAATTTAAAAAAATTCTTATATTTAAAAAAATTCTTATATTAATGAAAGTAAGAAAAAACAGGTCAACTTTTTCTTTCATTTTTCTTCAATCTTCTCTCTAACCAATCAGAAAAAATACATTGTAAGTCATGTTTTCTTTCCTCATACTTTCTCTCCTATAAAAGGGAGCATTAAAGTATCCTGCAGCAGCTAGGAGGGACAAACTCAAAATCCAAGAAACAAATTACTCTACACAACAACTACGGGTGAACAATCCCAATTGTATCATAAAACAAACCCAATCCAGGAAGAATGTGTATAGAAAAGAGTAGATGTGCATTAAGATGTCTCCTTGTACATAAAAGGAGGTGAAGAAGATAATGATAAAAAGGAAAATAAATTAAGAAAATATATTGGACTATGGTTTTAAAAGATTGTTTTAACTTAGAAAAATCTTATAATTTTTTTTAAAAATTAAAAAATACAGTGACTTAATAAAAAATTTTTAAGACTTGATTAAATTACTCATTTGATCTCTATAGTTTCATGATTCTTATCTTTTTGGTCCTTATAGTTTTTGAAAGTGATTTTTTTAGTCCTTATCGTTTACATTTTAATTCTCTTTTTAGTTCCTATAGTTTTGAAAGTGATTTTTTTTAATCCTTATCATTGGTATTTTAATTCTCTTTTAGTCTCTATAGTTTGAAAGTGGTATTTTTAGTCCCTATACTTTATATTTTAATTCTCTTTTAGTCCTTATCATCAAAATATGAGTAGTATTATCAATTACAATTAATTACAAAAATATTACTAACTAATTCGTAACTAATTTATCGTAAAATAATTTGTAATAAAAAATAATCGATAATTTATAACTAATTTGTAGCTAATTATTTTTATATTTTTTTGTAGTAAGGACTAAAAGATAATTAAAATACAAATTATAGGGACTAAAAATATTACTTTCAAACTATAGGTACTAAAAGAGAATTAAAATATAAACTATAAGAACTAAAAAAATACTTCTAAATTACAGGGACTAAAAGAGAATTAAAATATAAATTATAGAGATTAAAAAAATTAATTTCAAACTATAAGAACTAAAAATATAAGAATCGTGAAATTATAAGAACAAAAAATAATGACTTTTAAAATTAAAATCAAGCTTATATAAAAAATTCTAATAGTCTTATTTGAATGAGACTTTTACCATAAGATTTTTTGATATTGTTTAAAAATTTTCTAAATCCTAATTGAATACATCTTTCTCAAGAAAAAAAAACAAGAAAGTGAGAAAAGAAAAGGTAAATAGTAAAAGCCATGTGCAAATCTCGTCCAAGTCCAAAAAGTGATTCAACACGTTAGAGAGAAATGTGAGACCCACTTAATTTTTGAAATCATCTATCTATATACAAACAATGCCCTCGGGTGCCACGTGTCGCGATTTCGTTGCCCCATTTCCCGCCCAAAAATGCCCAATCATGCTACAGTAGCCCCCCCCCCCCCAACGCAGCGTTTTTTGTCAACCTTATTTTTTTTCCTTTTTTATTTTTTTCTTTTACGAATACCAACACATTTATTGTTTTTTCCTTTTTTGCGTTTACGGCCATTTCGCCTTTTCGTTGCCCCATTTGCTGTTGCTTGGTTTCGTGTTTCTTTTCTCTGCTGTGAGAAAAAAACATGGAAGACAATGTGTTGGTACTATTGTTCATGTTCTTTCTTATCTCACCACTACCTTTCCTTCACCTTAGGTACATAGACACATAAACAGAACCCGTCTTCTGCTAAAGATGCAATTTTTAACATGACATCTCTTCATTTGCCCACTCGTCTTCGGCGTTTTTTCTTTTTGTTTTTTGCCATTTCGCTTCCTGTGTTCTTTGTTTGGCAGAGAAGGTGGATGCACACAATAAAGCTGCGATTTTGATGAGTACGGGGGCGTTTTCGTTGTTGCTTCGATGTTTCTTTTTTTGCATGCTTTTCGTTTCACAGAGAAGCTCGAAGAACACACTAAAGCTTCAATTTTTTGGATTTTTAGAGGTACGTTTGCATTTATATTGATCTCTTACAAAGCTTTCTCATGGTCCTTTGCTTAAACTTATATTGCATGTTATTTCTTTCGTAGAGAAGGTCGAACAACACACTAAAGCTTTGATTTCTATCTCAACAAAACGGTGATTTTGACCACCGTAGGTGCATAGACCCATAAACGGAACCTGTCTTTTGCTAAAGATGCGATTTTTAACATCACATGTCTTCATTTGCCCACCCGTCTTCTGCGTTTTTTCTTTTTGTTTTTTGCCATTTCGCTTCCTGTGTACGAGGGGTTTTCTTTGTTGCTTTAACGTTTCTTTTCTTCCATGTTTTTTGTGGGTGTTCCTGATACTTCGAGCTACTTTGTTTCGCATAGAAGCCCAAACAACACTAAAGCTTTCATTTTTATCTCAAGAAAAGCAGCGATTTTTATCACAAAGGTGTGTTTTCTTTGTAGTTCTTTCAAAGCTTAATTTTTTTTGGTTTATTGTTTGGGTGTTCCTCATCCTTCTACTACTTTGTTTCGCATAAAAGCCCGGACAAGACTAAAGCTTTGATTTTTATCTCAAGAAAAGCAACGATTTTTATCATAACAGGTGTGTTATCTTTGTAGTTCTTACAAAGCTTATTTTTTTGGTTTATTCTTTTGTTGTTCCTGATCATTCTTCTACTTTGATTCGCATAGTAGTCCGGACAACACTAAAGCTTTCATTTTTATCTCAAGAAAAGCAACAATTTTTATCACAACAGGTACGTTTTCTTTGTAGTTATTTCAAAGCTTAATTTTTTTGGTTAATTGTTTGGGTGTTCCTTATCGTTCTTCTACATTGATGGTGCTTTCTATCATTCCTTTTTTTTTGCTTCTACGTTTCCTGTGTATTATATTTGGTTGGACCTTTTGTGTTTCAAATGTTAAATTGCACCTTTTGTATCCATTGTTGTTGGGTAGATTGCTTATTTGTGTTCTACCTCAGCCCTAATATTTGGGTGTTCCTGATCGTTCTCCTACTTTGTTGAGCATACAAGCCCGAAGAAAACTAAAGCTTTGATTTTTTTCTCACAGAACAAAAGGATAGATTTTTATGACAACAAGTGCGATTTTGAGGGTGTTCCTGATCGTTCTTCTACCTTGATGGTGCTTTCTATCATTCCTTTTTTTTTTTGCTTCTACGTTTCCTGTGTATTATATTTGGTTGGACCTTTCGTATTTCAAATGTTAAATTGCACCTTTTGTATCCATTGCTGCTGGGTTGATTGCTTATTTGTGTTCTACCTTAGCCCTAATATTTGGTTGCTTTAGTGTCTTTTGCATTTGTTGGTTATGATTTTTTTTGTGGGTGTTTATTAATGTCATTTGTAGATAAAAATTTGTTTGCTTTTGTAGCAATGGTACATTTTGTATCACATACTTATTATTTGTGTGTGCATTCTGTTGTTTCAAATATTGAATTGCACCTTTTGTATCCATTTCTGCTGAGTAGATTGCTTATTTGGGTTCAATTTGTATTAATATTGGAAAATAAAATTCTACTTACAGCTTTTGTATTTCAAAAATTAATTTATACATTCTTTGGTGGATGTCTATGATTCTTTTTTCTTTAGACTTTACCTTTCCTGTGTATTATATTTGGATGTTCAGGCAACCCTTCACAAGGCAAGACAACACTGTTATCCAAACCTGTGTTCTTGCATCCTCTGCATAGCCTTTAGCGGTACCTTCTTTGTTTCATTCTATTGTATGCCTTTGTGAATTTGTTAATGTTGTTGTCATAGTTGTAGTGTTATGAATTGGTTAGTTGTTGTGATTTGTGATCCTGTTTTTTGGTTCTGTTTCAAATTCTACAATGTGATAGTTTGTGGTGGCTTTGCATTTTATCATCTGTGAATTTCTTTCTTAAAACTTTGTTTTTCTTGCAATTTTTATGATAACCAATGGTTGTTTCTTATATCATTCAGTATTTCTATTTTGACAGGATGGTGAAGGTGTAACTGAGGAGGTGAAAAACAATTACCATGTTTTCAGAAAATTAGAGTCATGATCATCCCATTTGTATATTTTTTTTTTTAGCTTTTACGTTACCTTTCCTGTGTATTATATTTGGTTCGACCTTTTACCATTTCTATGATTCTTTGTATCCATTGTTGCTAGGTAAATTGCTTATTTGTGTTCTACATCAACTGTAAATGGCTTCTTTTTTTTCCTTCTACCTTTCCTGTGTATTATACCTAAGCCTTCTATGTCAGCCCTTATTTGTTTGATTTTACCTAAGCCTTCTATGTCAGCCCTAATATTTGTTTGCTTTATTGTCTTTGGCCTTTTTTGGTTATGATTTTTTTCTATGGGTGTTTAACCATGTCATTTTGTAGATAATAATTTGAAAAATTAAGTTGCACCATTTGTATTCTGTTGTTTAGTTAATTTTGTTTATATTTTGGTATATCCTAACTGACATTGGTTTTTAATTTTGACCGAGACCAACAAACTACACAAATAACAGTGTTTGGCATTTCAAATACAGCTTTGTTGAAATTTTGATATTGTTTGCAATATTTATTGTCCTGAATTGAAGTAATCCAAATTTAGAGTCACCGGCGATTGTTACTTTGCTGAAGTAATCCAAATTCAACAACACCTTTTTGTATCTTTAACTGAAAAATTTAGTTCGGTGTACAAATAATGTTGTATGCATGAATATTGATTTTTTGTGTTTCTTTCTTTTGTCTTTTCAAGGTAACGTATAGACCCCTACAAAGTCCCGTTAGCAGATTTTTTGGAATTTGTGTTTATACAGGTGCTAATGACTACTAACACTTTATCTTATGGATATCAGCATGTATTATATTAATAGTCTTTGTGTAGTGACCGTCAGTATTCTGATTTCAATCTTTGAAATGGGATGTCACATCCATCATCCCTCATAATTATTATAGTACACTACCAGATGTTTCCTGACGTATAATTTCCCGTGTAATTAATACACTACTAGATGTTTGCTGAGGTGCAATTTCCCAATGTTAAAACACTACGTGTCTATTCATATTTCATACATAGGGAAGTAAAAAACATCATCTTTTCCATATACACATAATTACTGTTTTTGATAAAGAGTTACTGTTATTATTTTTTAAAATTTAACCTTTGTATGTAATTATTTATTACTATTTAATTATACACCAATAGTCATCATAGACTAGCGCGTGAAGTGTAATAGCCTCACAATAAAAACACAACAACAGTAACCATAATAAACTAGCACGGGAAGTGTAAAAGGTTATCGGTTACTTTGTACATTGTTAATTGTTCTTGATAAGTGTTCACCCTCCCCCTCCCATAATTAAAACGCAGTATTATATATATCTATAACCACCCAGTATCCTCAAATCTTCACCCATTTGTCGAAGGACTTCTCCAAACACAAAACACTATGAATACATCATCATCAAATGTGTTTGATGCTGTAAGTTTAACTTTTCCATCCTTTATGTTTACCTTCTTATATGTTCGAGTTTGCTTCATCATGTAGCCTTCATCCTTCTATCCTTGTTCTTTTCGTTCATACTACATGTTTGATATTGCGATATTTATCTTCTCCTTTCAATGGGTACATCTTTGTTCACTTACTCATTACGTAAACATTTCTCATCTAGGGCCCATCAAATTTACATGTACCGAGAATTGTGCACCAATTTGAAGCGTCATTCCATGTTCAACAGGTTACGACTCTCACCCCTAAACATTTAGTTATTTATGTTAATATCAAATAAATAATATGCTTCAAATTTTAATGTGCAGAATGTCATTGAGGTTCCTTTGTCTTATCATAGACAATGGTCCCCAAATTATCCAAATTATGTGTTATTCGACTACGAAGGAGACAAACATTTTATAAAGCTTCATAAATATGGTAACCGTTTCTATTTTGGTGATAGACTCAAGGAACTTAGGAGAACCCATGGCATTCACGAAAGTGTTCTCATGCGATTTGTTGGAAGGGACAAAAAATACTACTTTCAGTGTGGACGTTGTGGGACCTCTACACCAAAGGGCAGCCCCAACCATAAGGCACCATGTTTTTACCATTGATGTCTCTGAAGATATGATACATCAAAATTATCAATTGGTAGGTGTTTCTTAATTTAATCATAATCCTTTATATTATTTATTGTTGACTTCTTATATTTAATCACCGTGTTCCTTCTAACCTAGGTTCTGCCACCAGAGGCTTCAATTTATTTAACTGCATCAAAAAAATATATGGTTGTAGATTGTGGTAGTGGTAGGCACCAGAAATGGATGATCACCATGAACAATGGTATGTCATGTGTTGCTGACGCGTGGATTCATTGTTTAGGTGACTGTCATTTGAAGGCTGGAGATGAGGTCATCTTTTTCTACAACATTGACCAACATTTATGGGAGGTCCTCTATAGGAAGCAAGTTACATGGGATGACACAGAGGATGAAGCTGACTCACCTTGAAGAAATATTTAATTACTTATCTTTGTTTTATTTTGATATATTATGTTGTAATTTAATTACCCTCGGGTAATGAACAATTTTTTTTTTTTACTTTTGTTTGTTTAAACATTGCTATCAACAATACAATTATTATTATGTTTTATTCTATGTTTGTGGGTTTAATTTTTCTATGCTATATATTATTTAGTTAGATTCAATTTTGGTTGTTTCCAAATAATATTACTTGGGCTTTCGAAAAAAGCCTGCACTTTAGTGAATGTGGTTGTTCACCTTTACAGAACCAAGGGACAATGAAATGTAGATCTTCAAATGCTTCAAGTACATGTAAGTTATTTTTCTTTGTCTACTTTGTGATTTATTTTTATTTACTTATTATATACATTTATTGTTGCAGACCATTGAAGTTGTCGAGACTTATTGTTTGGGATCAGAGACCCTAATTCAAGATGGAACCTCATATTTTATGTGTGTTTGACATTGTACTTTGAATTGTAATTACATTAGCAGTGATTTCACAATATGTTACATGTTTTTACATTAGTAGTCTTTTTAGTCTGTATTATCTGTTTGAATATTTAAATTAATTTTTTGTACATTTTTTAAAGATTATTAATATTTAACAATTAAGAAATCTCAAATCCTAAAATGAACACGTGTTGGTAATATTCAAATAGGAGTATGAGCCCGGGCGTTCGCACGGGCAAAACTCTAGTTGAATAATAATTCTCTCAACCAAATCATTCTAGTTTTTTTCGTGTAAATACATCTTCTCTCTTTTCCTTTTTTCCAATCTATATTACTTTACAATTTAATTCTTAATATATACTATTTGGGACTTTCTCTCTCATTTTTTTTAATTAAAATATTATAAAATATAAATATTATATTATATAATTTTTTTAATTAGTTTTAAAATTACTTATTTAATAAATTAAATTTTTTAATTTTGTTTTTTAATTTTTTTAAAGAAAATGATATTATTAAATATAATTATTTTTTATCATTTAATTTACTTAACATATTTTTTAGGTGAATATTTTTATTTAAAATCTGAATTTTCTAATATAATTATATTACTAAATATAATTAGTTTGTTTATGTCATTAGATTTAATTAAATATGAGAAAACTTTTTGTTTAACAATTTATTTATAGAAGAACATTATATTGCATTATCTATAAAATACTTAAACAATTACATTGGCTAAGGAAAAACTTAAGATGGAGATATATTAGGATAATTGTTTCTGTTATGATCATGTTGTCAGAAAATTTCACATTTTTTTCTATTTTTCCCGTACATTTTCTTCTTCCTCCGTCTCACTAGAAATGCAATTGAAAAGGAGATGATCATTTAGAGTCCTCTCTCCTTGGATCAGGTATCTAGTTCATATTCTTGCCACATTGATTGAGGTGACAGCAAAAAATAACTGTTAATTAAATGTCTTTAAAAATATTTTCAATATATTTTTATTATAAAAAATAGCTCATATTTAGTCGTTATTTTTGGGTATTTTAATATTTTCTTTTCATATCAGCAAGTGATAAATAATAAAAATATCAATTCTTATCACTTAAGCCAAACATAATTGCTAAATAAATATTTTTAAAGATATTTTTAATATACTTTTATTTAAAGATATTTTCAATATATATTTTTAAAGATATTTTCAATATAGAAGTTACTACTCTTTGAAATTTTATGTCTATTGTATAAGACAGATGTGTATCAATTAGTTTCTTTACTGTGTTTTTTTTAGTTTATTTTAATACTACTAACTAATTTTCTTATTTTTTTAATTAACGAACATAACAAAAAAATATCAACAGCACGTAAATTTAACTGCAAAAATACATATAAAGTAACTAAAAAATTGTACTCTAATTTTATCCAATTTTTTTTATTTTTTCTTTATCGGTATATCTTTTCTTTAAAAAAATAGAAAACAAAATTATAAAATTTAATTTAATAAATAAGTAATTTTAAAGCCAATTAAAAGATTATACAATATAATATTTATATTTTATATTAAAAAAATAAAAAGGAGAGAGAAAGTCCCAAATAATATATATTAGAAATTAAATTGTAAAGTAGTATAGACTAGAAAAAAAATAAGAGAGAAAACGTTTATTTAGGAAAAAAAAAAAAACAAACCATCCCTTATAAATATAGACATTTATGAAGTCAAAAGGTGATATTTCGTAGGTAGGTGTGTCTAATTTTGCATGAGACTACGTTAACACTGCACAGGAGTAAAACCACCTTCTCTTCTTCTTCTTCTTTACTCAAAAGTCAAACCTCACTCATTCTTTTTTCTTGTTCTTCTTCTCTACCAATTTCAGCTTTCTTTCCCTGTGATGACTCTTGTTCTTCGTAATTCCTCGCCCACCACCATGGCCAACTTCTCCTCCAACCAGATTCGCTTTCTCCTCAGTTCTTTGAACGAAGTCAACTTTGACTCCGTTTTCCGCCAACTCTCTCAGGTTATTCATTCATTCACTCACTGGGATCTTTCTTTTTCACACTTAATCTTTTTTCTGGGTTTCTTTCGAATTTCTTGTTTATGCTGCGTGCTTGATAAAGTTTCTTCCTTGACCCCTATCTTTTGGATTCGACTTTTGAATTGACTTGACATGCACGCATGCTTGTGTGTTCAAGAATGCTTTTAATTTTGCCACCACGTGGGAATGCTTTTATGGATTTTTTGTAGGTGGATTTTTAGTAGGTTTGTAAAGGGAAAGATACACATTAGATATTGTTTTAGGAGGGAATTAATGCTACATTACTTATTGTTATCTTATCTTCCTGTGACATGAAGAATCAATCTGGTTTTTTCAATGGGAGATATAAGGTTGATTGGGTGCTTAAGAAGAAAGGGAATGAGGGAAAGTTCACAAAAACTAACAAACTAAAATTAATATTTGCCGATAAAAATTTCTGGTTTTTTCAAACAAAAAAAATTGCTTACTACTGTGTTCTACTGAATTGGGGTATGATTATGAAATTGTTAACTGATGAGGTTTTGCCTTTGCAGAAGATTACGCTGTAGGGGCTTTAGCTGTACTGATAATCTTTATTTTTTTTCTTTTTCTGGTGGTTCATAATATGAGTATTTGAGTCTATATATGACACATTTCACAATGATTTATTTATGCCACACATCCTATGGGAAGTTCTATGATATTATTATTACTTTTCTCCATGCTTTATGGACTTGCATCTTTGTTCATATCCTGTCTTGTTCAGTGCTCTGTTTTTGTGTTTTGCTACCCTTTGAATTACCCTAATTTCTAATACCAGGCAAATTATTGGTTTCGCCAGAGACCTTATTAGATTTGCTTCGGGTTGCTCTTTATTTTTTAATTGATTCATATTTGGAATCTTCTTTGTATTGTCACTCTGATTGGATTGGTTATTGATGTGTTCTTTCTTCTGCTGACAGTTCACAGAATTTGGAACCGCTGGATGCATTTTGCTGCTTCAAACTTGCTTGGATCACTATGACTATGTCAGAAGAGATATGGAAGACACGCAGCATGAGCCAATTCTTGGGGCAGTCATTAAGCACCTCTTGGGCAAACTAAACTTCAGTACAGTGTTTTCTGAGTCAATGAGGAATATAGAAATTAATGAAAGCTTTTTAGAAAGTTTTTGTAACAGATTGCAGTTATCTTTATTGGAAAAAATTGTCATCGGTCTTGCTTTATCTGATTCTGAGAATCCTGATGCCAGGCTGTGTGGTAAGTATGAAGTTAATTTCTATTTCAGTTCTTATTGTTTTTCCTACATACATTTTACTTGACAAATAATGTTTATATCTTTTTGCAATGTTAATTCATGATCAGTGTCAATATTTTCCCGTGTTATTTATTATTATTATATATTTGACCTGAAATATTCCTCCTGTTAGGCAAAATTTTCTCCATAGCTCGGATTGAGGAATTGTGTGCCAACCCTAGTTCTTTGAGTTACCATGAGCAAATTCACAATATTATCATGTTCCTAAAGCAGTCTGAGGGTCTTTCCAAGCATGTGGATTCCTTTATGCAGATATTGTCACTTGTCCAATTCAAAGATACACCACCTTTTTTCTTGACTCGATTGCTTCCTGATGAGATGAACGAGGCTGATTTTTTAAGGTTGTAACTTATTTAGTTATCCTTATTGTATTGTATGGGTGATACAATTGTGGTCAAAAGTCATGTTAATCACGGATCACTGACTGATAACCATTTTATCAGGTTAACTACTCATCATTCAGTCAATGATATTGAAACTTATTTGATTTAACCCCTGACTAAGTGGTTAGTATAAAACCTTTTAATCATTAATTAAATTTATCATGTTGGTAAAATAAAACATGCATCCACTTTTAAATATAATTGTATGTTTGTTGTATATTATTAGTTAGTAATAGTAATTAATTCATTCATAATGTTTAATTGCATGCCTGCTTAGTAGCTTTCCCTGTCTCTTTACAGGAATATGGAGTTGTTACATGACAGTGGAGAAAATGATTTTGATGCTATTTTAGCAGACATACAGAAGGAAATTAACATAGGAGATATCGTGAAGGAACTAGGCTATGGTTGCACGGTTGATGTCTCAGGGTGCAAGGAGATACTCTCGCTCTTCTTACCTTTAACTGATAATGCGCTATCTAAATTGCTTGGCGCTATTGCTTATAGTAATACTGGGCTGGAGGACAACCAGAACACATACTTAACATTTCGTGCAGCCCATGGATACAATGTGTCTGAGTTGCCGCTTCTGAACTCTTGGAATATTGATGTCTTGATAGATACAGTGAAGCAACTAGTGAGTTTTCTTCAATAAAACTTGAAATTTCATGTTGTTATAGGCTTTTTATTCCAGTCATTGAAATTAGAATAAATTAAAGTAAATGGTTTCTTTTTTCTGATACAGGCACCACAAACCAATTGGATACGCGTTATAGAAAATCTTGACCATGAAGGGTTTTTCCTTCCTTGTGAAGAAGCATTCTTTTTTCTCATGTCAGTATACAAACATGCCTGTAAGGTATAATATCTGAACTTTACATATCCTTTTCCTGGAGCTTAATTGATTGACATGAAAACTCTGGCATAAAATTCTGAAAATGAACCTAGCAGGAACCTTTTCCTCTCCATGCCATATGTGGATCTGTTTGGAAGAACACTGAGGGTCAACTGTCTTTCCTTAAATATGCTGTATCAGCACTACCAGAAATGTTTACCTTTGCACGCTCAGGAAGACAGCTGGTATGATGTTATTTCTGTACATTTGCTGCTTCTTGTTTCCATCTCCAAAACTTTATGACAACAAATTTCTGTGCAGGCATATGTTGATGCAGTTAATTACCACAAGCATCAAAATGAACATGCAAATAATGCATGGCTGTGTCTTGACCTTTTAGATGTCCTCTGCCTGCTAGCTGAGAAGGGTCACACCAGCATTGTTCGATCCATCCTTGATTATCCCCTTAAACACTGTCCTGAAGTCTTGCTTCTTGGGATGGCACATATAAATGTACAATATAATGGATTCATATTCGTTGGTTCTCCACAGCATCCCGTTTCATGTCTTGATATATTTAGTTTGCATTTGTTGTTCTTGCAGACTGCCTACAACCTCTTGCAACGGGAAGTATCTCTGATTGTGTTTCCCATGATAGTAAAAAGTCCTGCAGGCAGTGGGATCATTCTGCAGCTTTGGCATGTTAACCCCAATCTGGTCTTGAGAGGGCTTATGGATTCTCAAAACAATGATGCAGACAGCATTATAAGAATTGTGGACATCTGCCAGGAGCTAAAGGTTGTTCTCTTGTAAAGTGTGTATTTTTCATTTTGGTCATTTTCCTGATAGATAGATTTCACTGTCGGTTATCATAGTTTTTCTTGTTTGAATCTAAAATCTAAAATTTGTTAACATATGCAGCTCTCACCCTCGTTGAGCCCTTTAAGTTACTTTGCAATAAGCCTTCATATTTGTCTTCACCAATGCCAATCCCTTGTCTTTGCTATTATCTTTTCCCATTTTTAACTCTTGTTTCATGTTTGTTTTACAGATTCTATCATCCGTGGTGGAAATTATTCCCTCTTATTATAGTATAAGGTTAGCAGCTTTTGCATCAAGAAAAGAATTCCTTGACCTTGAGAAATGGTTGAGTAGAAACTTAACCACATACAAGGATGTCTTTTTTGAGGTAATAATGCCTTCCCTCATGCCTTGATTTTAATTTTTTAAGACATTAACATTACAGATTTATGCAGCCTTTTGGTCTTGTGCATTTTAATTTGTACTCCCCTGAGTTTTTTGTAGAAGAAAAGTGGCTGACATATTTAGGATTTGCAGGAGTGCCTCGGGTTCTTAAAGGATGCCCATTTTGGTGGATCACAGAACCTTTCTGGAAAATCTTTTCATCAGTCTGGTGCTGTTCTGAGTCTCTGTGTTGAGACAACTGCTACCTTTTTGAAGGTTCTACATTAATATTTTGTTTATCAGCCTGCCCTGGCCTCATTTGATTTTCATTTTTACTGTGCTATCTGACCTTTTTCGACTACAGGTTCTTAAATCTCATACTGACTTAGTTACCTCTAGACAACATTCTGAGGAGTTGGAGAGGCTGCATATATCTATAATAGATTGTTCTCAGGTCTGTACTTTGCAATTTCTCAGTTTCCCATGCTTTATTTTATTGCACTCTTGCTCATGCTCATATTAATTTTGTTGTTACAATTGCAGTTACATAGCGCAGTCAGCACCTCCTCAATGCCTTCGTCTCGTGGATTTGTTTGTCCTTCCCGTGGAGCTACTTCAATCAGTATATTTCTGTTAACTGTGAACAGTTCCTGTTGATTAGCATAAAGCCATAAATATTAGCCTTTATTTCTGCTTGTTATTTCTGAAGATACATTGTGTTCCTTTGATCTGTGCATCTGATGTAGGGTTTGGATCTGCCTTGAACATTGAAACGTTGGCTGCTGCTGCTGAGAAAAGAGAAACTCCTATTGAGGTGCTCTAGCCTTTTACAATAAATTTATCAGATTGGCTGCTTTCTTGAGTTTTGTTAATGGATTTGATCAGTTGTTATAGATTCTTGATGATTTTATATATTTTCTTACAAAATAGTTTTCAAGTGTTTCATTTTTCATCCGCTCCCGATTTTACTTTAATTTCTTATATAAATCTAAATTTGGATTTCTTTCACCTGCTTTTTTATGATGTTAACAGGCTCCAGGGTCAGAGGTTCAGGACAAGATATCACTTATGATTAATAATACTTTTGCGGCTAACATTGATTCTAAAGCAAAAGAGTTCACTGAAATTTTGAAAGAGCAGTATTATCCTTGGTTTGCACAATATATGGTTATGAAAAGGTTAGCATGATTTATAAGTTACATCATGTATCATGTAATTGCTGTAAAAAGTTCCATCCACGTAGATATATGTGCAAGGGTATATATACCGTGAAGATTGAAGATAGTGACTATACTTGGGGTTTCATGGTGATTAAATGCAGCGGGGAACTTTAAATGGACTGTTGGGGTAAATAGAGAACTAAGAAATGCAGGGTACTTAAACAGATTTTAGAAAGTCGAAAATTTGGTTTTGGATCTGTTTTAAGTCCTACTTTACTGCATTGTTAACCAGAGTATAACAGGATTAGGGTATAAAATCACGTTGTATTCTTGCATTATGAATTATGTTGAATTCTTAGATATTTTCAGTGTACTCAATTTTCCATACAAAATATACTGAACCCAGAATTACCTAATTTGTTGACCGAGCTTCAACATGGAAATAAGGAGGACTGTTAGATGAAACAAAAACCCATTTTTAATATTTTGTCATTTCTCTCTAGATTGAATTTTAAGATAGAACTCAATGATAGAAGCTGACAGAGAACAGGAAGTCATTAAAACTCAGGATCTGAAGGAGTTGCTTGGGGAATTAGAGATGGACGGTGTTTCATGTTTTATGTGCCAGTATACTAAATCTTTTTTTTTCAACTCCCTTTATTTTTCAGCACATACTACAATACAGCTCAAATATTTATCTTATCAAATTGGTACCTCCATTTACTTCCACTTATACCAAATGATACCTTTTTTTAGAGCAAGCATTGAGCCAAATTTTCATGACTTGTACCTGAAATTCCTGGATAAAGTTAATTCAAAGGCTTTGAACAAAGAGATTATCCAGGCAACTTATGAAAATTGCAAGGTTTGAGCCTTGTTTCTGTTCCCTTCTTGATTGAAGTGAACATGTGCCTTTGAAATAATACATGGTTTTTGCAAAATATTCAGGTTCTTTTAGGATCAGAGCTCATAAAATCAAGTTCAGAGGAACGCTCTTTGCTTAAAAATTTGGGCAGCTGGCTTGGAAAGTTAACAATTGGCCGGAATCAGGTTTTGAAGGCTCGTGAAATAGACCCAAAATCTTTGATTATAGAGGTGATTCCCAAATTGGATATATTTAATTTCAGGAGCAGATGGCATTTCAAGTGATCTTTTACTTATCGAATTGTTTTCCGTGGTTTAGGCATATGAGAAGGGGCTAATGATTGCTGTTATTCCATTTATATCAAAGGTACAATCTATGATTGTTCTTAGAATGTGAGTTTGGACCTAACTCAACCCCAAAAGTTAACTCAAAGGGTGAGGGTTGTCCCTCGCTTATATACCCTATATTGATTTTATCTCTAGTTGATGTGGGACTTGGGTGTTTCCCAATAATTATGATTATTTTTTTATATTTATATTCAATAGTGTGCTACATTTTCATTCAATTTTGTGTCATAGATCCTCAAATCATGCCAAAGCAGTATTGCATATGAACCTTCTAATCCTTGGACTAAGGGCATTTTGAGATTGCTTGTTGAAATTTATTCAATGCCAAACCTGAAAATGAACCTCATGTTTGACATAGAGGTCAGTTTTTTTTTTTCTCCTTGCTGGAGTGTCATTGGCATAATTATGTCTCTCATCCAGCTATTCGTCGAAATCTTGTGTTATACAGGTTTTGTTAAAACATCTTGGTGTAGATATGATGGATGTCACACCAACTTCCCTCCTGCTGAAGGATAGAAAAAGAGAAATGGAAGGAAATCCTGATTTCTCTAATAAAGATGTCGGGGCATCATCAAAAATGATTATTGATCTAAAATGTGGCCCTGTACCTCCAGTAAATGAAGCTGAATTACCACTTGTAGTCACCAATCCATCCAATACGGGGGCTCATCCACATGTAGTGTCTCAGGTATGTTCTTACATACTTTTGGGCTCCACTGACCTCTTTTTTTGATAATTTATATATTATTTCTTTGCATATTTATGGGTTGATAGTATGCTGGTCCTCTTCATATTTCCTCGGGAGCATTGATGGAAGATGAAAAGTTTACACCTCTGGGATTGTCTGATCAACTTTCCTCTGCTCAAGTACTGTTACAAGCAACTCCTGCCTCAGCTCCTATTTCTATTAGCCGGGTTTGGAACCTAAAACTTGTTTCTCTTTATTGTACCATTTTTAAGCTTAATGGCATACTATTTTTAAGCATAACTGATTCCTACTTCTTGTGTTTATAGCTTCCAATACAGATACCTGATATTGGGACTCGTGCTATTATCAACGAAAAACTTGGTGGTTTTGGGTTGCAAATGTATTTTAATAGGTATGGTGCTCTCACTATATTGTTCTTCTTCTTGTTTGAATCTATATGACTGAGTTACTATTTTTTAATTACAGTGTGGTACCCATTGCAATGGACAGGGCTATCAAAGAGATAGCATCTAGTAGTTTTGTTCAGAGAACTGTTATCATGGCAACAAAAACAACCATGGAGCTTGTTTTAAAGGTTTACTTATCATTGAAGTCTTGCTTCTAACTGCTTGATTTCACAATTCCATTTGTTGTATATCCTAATTTAATCTTTGCTACAGTTGATATATCTAGGATATTATAGTTTATAATGCCACATTTTTTTAAATGTCATAATATCTGTTCAACTGAGGGCGAGCCCTGGTGCAGCGGTAAAGTTGTGCCTTGGTGACTTGTTGGTCATGGGTTCGAATCCGGAAACAGCCTCTTTGCATATGCAAGGGTAAGGCTGCGTACAACATCCCTCCCCCATACCTTCGCATAGCGAAGAGCCTCTGGGCAATGGAGTACGAAGTTTTTTATAATATCTGTTCAACTGCTGCTTGGTAGGTAATGTATATAGAAATGGCTGTTGTATTCTTGTTGTAACTGGAAGCCTTTTTTAAAGCTTGTTCTCATACCCAGTTTGTTTTGCTTGATTTTAATTTATGTAATTCATTTGCAGGATTATGCTATGGAATCTGATCAGACGCGTATATTAAAGGCAGCACACTTGATGGTTACTAGTCTTGCTGGGAGTTGGGCTCATGTTACATGCAAAGTAATTTCCATAAATGATAATCTATCCTGTTTGTTTCTATCTTAGCAAATCCTTTTAGCATTATATGCTTTTAGGATCTGTTTTGTTTTATTTTCATCTGCCTAATGTATCTCTATTTCTTCTAGGAACCATTATGGGTATCAATATATAGTCAACTGAGGAATTCACTTCAAAACTTAAATATTACTAATGAAATTTTGGAACAAGCTATGCAACTTGTCACCAATGATAATATTGATCTGGGATTTGCAGTCATTGAACAGGTTGCTGCTGATAAGGTTAGCTGCTAAATGTGTTTGTGGTTATAGTTATTTGTGGCAGTGAAGAAGATGTTGTGCTTTTGTTGCTTCTTTTATTTGGTGATAACAAATAATTTTACAGTATTTGCACCATAATTTATATGATGTTTCCATTGTTTTAATTACTGAAGTATATAGTAAGGATACATGTGAACTACCAATTGGTCACCTCTGTAAAAAATTTGGGTTTGTAACAATCAAATTGTATACTTTCTTGTATGTGATTATTTGATTACTGTTTGAAATGCTTTCTGCATTATAGTCAACTCTGGTGAAACAAAAAGGGGATCGAGTAAAAAGCACCTCCATAGGTCAAATTATTTTCTCCTTTTCCTTTTTTGAATGAGAATGAAGATGTACTAAACTAAAAAGAATTGCAAGGCTACAAAAATATGAAGAGTAAACTAAAAGAGGGACAGTATCAATTTATATTTGTGTAGGTAATGGCTTTCCTTCTTTAATCCTGATAATACATCTTGTATTATGTGATTTTTCATTTTATAGATTTTTTTGGTGTATCCTTGAAGTTTTGATAAATGACTTTTCACTTTAGTAAAACAATTGGTTAACTTGGGTGGCTAAAACTGCCATTTCTCTTCTGATTTTTAATTTACAGTGATAAACATTGGTTATGAATAATAATAATCTGTTCGTTCCAATACTTACAGGCTTGTTACCTTTCATGCTATCTACTATTTTACAGGCAAAAAACACCATTGATACAGAGATTACTCAACAACTCTTTTTGAGAAGGAAGCATCGAGAAGGTTTCAGTTCTACATTTTTTTATGCAAACAAGGAAGAATTCAAAGGGGTAGATTCTGTTGAACCAGATCCTTCTGGGTTCTGCAAGCAGGTATCTTGAAATTGATATATAAGTTTGAATTTTGTTGCATGGCTATTTGGCACAAATTGTGTTGGATATCTATCATATCTGCTTTATAATTTGACTGTAAATAAAAAGTCTTACTTTTGATGCCTTGTGCCACTTTTGATTCTAATGTAATCCAAGATTCATTTCCGCTAGCAGTACCTGAGGTTTGACTGAGTAGAATAATTTATTGTATATGAATATGGAAGAGTTTGAGCAGATTACACCTTAAATTGCTCTTAGAAGCATGATTATTTCTTTTTGTGTGTGTTTTTGTAAGATCTATAAGCTCTGGGGATAGGAGAATGAATACAACGAGTGAGAATTCTATATTTTGTGAAGTTATGATGCAAAAATAATTGAAAAATTCACTGCCTCCACTTGGGCACAAGAGTTGTAATTTAGAACCAGTAATTTCTGAATTTTGGTCTGTTGCCAAACTTTGTGCTGTTAAAAACTAAAATTTGGAAACCCTAAAATCTGATACAGATGCGTTTCATATTACATACTTGTCGAGAAAATATGGAATTGTTGCTAAATTGATAGAGTCATGAAAGAAAACATGGAAGATACTTGAAAGTTATGACTTATGACTATTATAAGAACAATCTTGCTCTGAATGCCTGGGTATATAACACAATATAGTTTCAGAATGATACTTGAAGTTGAATATTTATCATGCACATATTGTAGGTTGCCGTGTTGTTTAAAGAATGGTACAGGATATGTGAATTTCCTGGTGCCAATGATACAGCTTCAGCCCACTTCATCTTACAATTGCATCAGAATGGGCTGCTTAAAGGGGATGATGTTACAGATCACTTTTTCCGACAATTGATGGTGGCATTTCTTTCTTCATGCCGGTTACTCTTTTCTTGATGGTGACAATTCATGCTTAAAGGGGATTGTCGATCTAACCTTGCTTTTTTCTCCAGGAACTAGCTATTGCACATTGCTTATCCACTGAGGTGATTAATTTGGGGTCACTGCAATCTCAACCACCGACAATGTCATTTCTTGCAATTGATATTTATGCAAAGCTTGTCTTCTCAATCTTGAAGGTTTTCAGATGTATATCTTTTTCGTTTCTCTTATTTTCTTTTGGGTAGCTTTAGCATCTTAGCTGTTTAATTGGTTGTTGGAACAGGGATCAAACGAACTTGTTCTTCTTTCCAAGGTGTGTAATAAACTAAAATTTGAATGCATTCTCTCTCTATCTCCCCCTCTCTTTCTTTTGTGCTTTATTAATTATATATAATTGTAGTCTAATGTTTCCCATTGATTCATGGCAGATTATGGCAGTTACTGTCCGATTCATTATAAAAGATGCAGAGGAGAAGAATGCCTTGTTTAATCCAAGGCCAGTTTTCAGATTATTCATCAACTGGCTTCTAGATCTTGGTTTGCTAGAGCCTGTTACTGATGGTGCAAATCTCCAGGTGTTTGTCACTTTCAGTTACTTCTTCAATAGTATTTGTATTAGTTTAATTATTGGGTACAAACAACTGTTCAACTTGTTAATACCCAGAAACATTGTTACACTTGTTTTGTGAGTTTGAAACTGTTGAATTTTATCAGTAGATGCGTTTATGATTGACCAGTAATCAGCTGGTGATTAAGCTGGTTATTTTGTTTGTGTTGATTTCGATTGCTTTTGCCAATGCATTTTAATCCCCTTTCCAAGCACCAAATAAGTTAATATTACAGGCATGTGTGTTTGACTAATACCACTTCATGTATTGCAGATTTTGACTGTTTTTGCCAATGCATTTCATGCTTTACAGCCGCTTAAAGTTCCTGCATTCAGGTTAGGTTTGTCTACTTATGATTCATAGTTTTCTGTACTGTGGTTTAAGTATTTTGCTGGATTCATTAAGAATTCCAATTCTTATTTGTGGAAAGATGAAAATAATGTTGATTAGGGATCATTTGCTTCTAGTTTACATTGTTGGATCTTTCCTTGCTAAATCCATGTATCTTTTGCTTAATGTCCTTGTAGAGAGATCTTAGTTAGAGTTCTTCTTTAGCATGCTTTCAAGAGGTTTTGGTTATGGTTATGGTGGCTCTTATCTAGGAATTGTTATAATAGAATTTGAAACTTTTGTGTTTATGTTATATGATGCACAATGATAAGTTGATAATGCATTTTCTTTGTATCTATACAAGAGAAATACAAAATGCAGTACTTTCTTACCTGTATTTGTATACTAAAGTCCATTAAGTATTTTGCTCCCACTTGCATACTATATTGGAATGATTACGTATGTTAATTGTCCTGAGGCCATTTATCATTGTTTGGAGTGAGTATCTTTTATTAAGTTCGTTTGATTATTATTTTCAGTAATAAATTGAACCTAATGGCTCTTTCTTAACAATTCTTTGTCTGTAAAGTCTACAAATCATTTTTTATCATATATATCCATTTTTAATACTTGTTTTGTTTGATATTGTTTTATAACTCGGTTCCTTTGTGGAAATGTTTCTTCAGTTTTGCATGGCTTGAGTTGATTAGTCACAGGAGCTTCATGCCAAAAATGTTGACTGGTAATGGTCAAAAAGGTTGGCCTTATATCCAAAGGTTGCTTGTAGATCTGTTCCAATTTATGGAGCCTTTTCTGAGGCATGCTGAACTAGGAGAACCGGTTTGTCTATATCTCGGCCTCAATTATTTGCTTCCAACTGGGTCTATGCACAATAATGCTTCTTACATCTACATTTGTTTTTTTTTTTGTACTTTTTTATGACCAGGTTCGTGTCCTCTATAAAGGCACACTTAGGGTGCTCTTAGTGCTACTTCATGACTTCCCGGAGTTTCTCTGTGATTATCACTTTACCTTTTGTGATGTTATTCCTTCAAGTTGCATACAGATGAGGAATATCATTCTAAGTGCATGTCCGCGTAGTATGAGGCTGCCAGACCCATCTACTCCTAAATTGAAGGTCTTAGAATCTCTTACCTACCTTTAAACGTTTGTTTAAGATTAAGGAGCATTAAGTTGACGTAGTTGATGTGACAGCCTTATTCTTCTGTACACAGATTGATTTGCTTCAAGAAATAAACCAATCGCCGAGCATTCTGTCGGAGGTTGATGCAGCACTTAAAGCAAAGCAGATAAAGACCCATGTAGATGAATACCTTAAGGCCTGTCCCCATCCCTCTTTGAATTGGTTTGTTATTAATTGATGGTTTTCTATTATAATTCAGTAGAATGATTATGTATTTATGTTTGTTGCATTTTTTGCTAATCTATAATTTGTGAATTCTTTTTGCTGAATTTTTTTTTATTTCTTTAATTGTTCACTATAATTTATTTTGTTCTACATATTGTCTTGCTTAGCTTATTTATTTCTATATTCATTTTTTTTTACTTTCTTTTTTTTTTCTACAATTGTTCAATCAAATTTTCTGCAGACAAGACAACCGAGTTGGTCATTTTTATCTGAACTGAAGTATAAGCTGCTTCTCTCACCAAATGAAGCAGCCTCTGCTGGGACTCGATACAATCGGCCATTAATTAATTCGCTTGTGCTATATGTAGGAATGCAGGTACTTTAAATTGAAAACTTTTAATATTTACCTCCGCATTAATGCAAATGAGTCAATAACCACACGGAGCTTCAAAATTACTGAAGTTATTCTTAACCATGTTAGAGCGTAATACTATAAATCTTGACTGATTGGAGTCATATCCTTTCTTCTTTCTAATATTTTTTAATATGTAGACTTGTGTCACAATTCTAGATAATGCATAAAAAAGTTGTTTTTTTTCTTTATAGTATTTATATTAGTAAATGTGTCATGGGCCAACAACTTTCATTAGGAGAATTAATGATTCAATATTGAAGATTTGTGTTGAGTTTATGTTTAGCTTCCATCCTTCAAGAGTAAAACTTCTTACTGTTTAGACTAGAAAAGACCAACTGCTGTCAGTTAAGGACAATTTTAATGACAACCAAGTAACAATTAGTAACTGAACTGTGACTAACTATAAGTTGTAGCTGTTACTAGTTGAGTCTTAAACAATTTTTTTATGTTTTGGTATAGGCAATCCATCAGCTTCAGGAACGAACTCCCCATACACAAACATCAGCAAACGCTGTCCCCGTCGTAGCCTTATTTTCAGTTGATACTGCATTGGATATTTTCAAAACACTAATTGTGGACTTGGACTCTGAAGGGCGCTACCTTTTCCTAAATGCTATTGCCAACCAACTGCGTTATCCTAATACCAATACACACTATTTTTCCCTCCTCCTTCTGCACTTGTTTGAAGACTCAAACCTGGTACATCTAAACTCGTGGCATGTTTTTATCTTTAGCTTTAAATCAAATAAATTCAAATCAAGCCTGTTTTGTGCTTCTTTCTATTAAACTTGTGTTTCCAATTATGTTTTATATGGTCTGGATAGCATATATTTAACTGGGATTTTCATGTTTTGGCATAGCAGGAAGTTATCCAAGAACAGATAACTAGAGTCTTGCTAGAACGCCTATTTGTTGAACGTCCTCATCCCTGGGGCATCCTCATTACTTTTTTGGAGTTGTACAGGGTATATCCTTTTATTTTATGGCTTAAATATGTTTTTATATATTTCTTTAAGTTGATGTTTTTTTTTTTTTACTTTTCATTCCTATAAATTCATTTTTCTAATTTTAGGTTTCAGGTTTGTGTCTTTTTAATTTTAATGTTTATAAAATATTTTACTCATTTTTAATCTCCTTAAGTTTGTATCTTTTTTTAATTTTAAAAGGACTAAAAATAAAAATAAAAATTATAATCTTATATAAATCAAAATTGAAAAAACACAAATTTATTAAAATTAAAAGTTAGCAAAATATTTTATAAGGATTAAAATTGAAAAAATATTAACTTAAATATCTTATAAGATATTTTGTTCACTTTTAATTCTCATAAGTTTATGTTTTTTTATTTTACAGGAACCAAAAATAAAAAATTATAATTTTTTATAGACAAAAATTAAAAAAAATACAAACTTACTTACCGAAACTAAAAATTAATAAAATATTTTATAAAAATCAAAATTAGAAAAACATCAACTTAAAAGGATTAAAATTAAAAAAATAAACTTACATGAAAAAAAACTCTAACTTAAATGAACATAAACTCTATCCTCCACATGTTATTAACCGAATCTCTTTTATTTTCTCTTTGCCATTTTTTCTTGTCATTTGCCAGAACCCTAGGTACAATTTCCGGAACCGGAGTTTCATAACGCCAGAGATTGAAAAACTTTTTGAGTCGGTGGTGTCTCGAGCAGGTCCAAAACCAGTGGATGAGAGCTGAGTCTGATAGGTCATAGTCTTTTCTTTTCCGCTTGTTAGTTCTGTCTAGGCTAGCTAACCATGTTAGTTAGGATTGTTAAACTAAAACGTGCTCTTTCTACATTGTAAATCATGTTTTAGTGAAATTATCTTCTTAATTGTAGATGATAGTACTTGTTTCTAGAGCTTCACTAAGACATCCCCATATAAACGAATAAAAGAAACTGAGGGATACAAAGTAATTGTTAGGGGAAGCGTTTGTTATAAATAAGCTCGATAGTATTATTACTTCTAATTTCTAACTAAAAAAGGCCAAAAGTTTATACCTGCTATCAGAGGTGGAGGTTGAAAAAAATATTTTCTTATACTAACTCAAAAACTATTAAATTTATCTATCTATCTATCTATATATATATATATATATATATATATATATTGGTAAAAACATTTCATGAAACATTTAGTTTTTTTCTATACAAAGCATATTTTGTATGAGATTATGTAAAAAAAATTGTGAAATTTTCAATAAATTTAGGAAAATAATCATATCTTTATCAAAGTTGTAGAAAACTGTCCAAAAAATAGGGAGAAATCACAAAATTCATATTAAAAAAAGCTACATAAAAAATGATATTACTATATTTCTATTTGCATTTTTTATACTTGATGAATAAGTGTTTCTTAAAGTGTTCTTAGTGCTAACTTCATGACTTCGACATCTTGAGTTTCTATGTGATTACCACTTTATTCTTTATGATGGTTATTCCTTGAAATTGCATAATGTGGAATATTAATTCAAGATCATTTTTGTGTATTATGAAACAGTTAGATCTACATTTACACCAAATTAATGCAGTACATTATTGGGAGAGGACGATGAATTTTAAGTGTGATTAAGTTTTTGACCGAGAATTAGTTTCATAATTGTACTACTCATCAAACCTTATTTAGTAATGGAGATACTCTAAGCATTCCATTAACTATATATTAACGTTCCAACAAAAATACTTGGATGCATCAAAAACCACAAGTTCACCAAGTTAAATGCATAAAAAATGGACAAATTTTAGCATATGGTGCTACTACAGTTAGCGACGAACTCGCTTTAGGAAAAAACGTCTTGGTAGCTTATGTCATGGGAAGGGTATTTTCATATGATCATTTTCCTAAATTTATTGAAAATTTAGTGAGTATCTAGTCTATGAAGATATTTATATTTCTTTTCACATACAAAAATATGAAATTCATACTCATATGGCAAGTTATGGTTCTGAAAGAATCACTAATAAAATTTCACATCTAGAAGCCCATTTACTAAAAAATTTAGACAAAAATAGAATTGTGATCCTTGGGTCATGGATAGAAACGGATGATACTTTAGTGGGTAAATTAACACCTCAAATGACAAAAGAATCCTCCCATTCCCCCAAAGATATATTATTACAAGTTATACTTGACATTCAGGTATCCACCTCAAAGGAAACTTGTCTGAAACTATCTACAGGTGGTAGGGGTAGAGTTATTGATGTGAGATGGATCCAAAAAAGGGGAGGTTCTAGTTATAATCCAGAAACGACAGCACAAATAGCTTATTTGAAATGTTTGTTCAAAACCCAATGAAGTACTTTTATGGGTGAGGGTAGGAGTTGTCTTTGTTGTCATTGAAGTTCTTAAAGCTTCACTTCTTGGATGAAAACCCATTACAAGAGCAATCATATCGCTATTGTGACGAAAACAATGAGTGCACATACTATCTATCCAAAAACAAAGGCTAATGGAGCTTTTGTTGGAGTTGTTGATCTTGTTAAGGAAAATATTAGCTTGCGGGAGATCTTCGTGGACTCCATGGTAGTGGCAAGAGAAAGGATGAGGGACTCGAATTGAGAGGTGAAGCTTCTCAGCGGAGAGATAACACTATGATATAATACACAATAATTTATGATGTATATATCACTTTTCAAAGAAAATTGTTATCTATACGTGGAATATATATACATTGCTTATTTTAAAAAAAGCAATGTCCATATCTATTTAAATATATAACACTTGTTTGAAGAAGTGTTATTTGTATTTTTTAATCTAATTCAGTTCATTACAATATTTTTCAATTGATAAAAAAAATACCATAATTTTCAAGTCCATACAATTCAAGCTATCCACCAAACATGTGCACATAATCCAAGCTATTCATACACATAAACATTTTAAGATGTCATTTTAATTTTGAAATTAACTTGTATATAAATTATCCAATCCATATATTAAAAAAAGTACATTGAGTTGCATGTACAAATAAGAGATAAATGTCAACTAAAGCATTTGCAAGTCCAACAAGAAATTGGATTGCTAACAATAAACAAAGTTCATGAAAACTTCCTATAAGGTGTATATAGCAACTAGGGAGTTGAAGAGATAAATTATCACTATTTGTATTTTAACTCATGATTTTAGACGGTTTAATGCATATAGACCATAGCAAGAATAACTTAATTCAGATTTCTCTAGCAAATTCAAAGGAGAAAAGAGTGAAGCTAACTTGTAAGCATTTTTCGATCATGTATTGACACCAATCTCCCCTAACTTCAACGATTTGACTATTAGAATATTTTTTCCAATTGAAATTCAGGAAGTATTATAAAAAATAAAATTAAAACCAAAACCAAAACCAAATGACATACAACTTAATTAGGAATGATATGTGTGTGTGTACGACCTATAACCACATGCATCAATTGGGATGATTGCTCCTTCAAAGTACTTGATTAAAAACTTAGTTAACATGACAAAATAACCAAAATCAAAATATGGGACAAGATTGAATTCTTTTATTTAATCAAAATGTCCAAAATAATAATGTTTGTTTAGGTCTAAATTTTCAACATAACATCCAAAATTCTCATAACTTACAAAAAAATCCAACACATCAATAACATAATCAAACAAGTTTTAAATTGACATGGTTTTGCAGTTGGTTTTTACAATCAACCTTATTTTGTATCACCCTTCCATGATTGCGTTTTGCAATCTGAGTTACCTAGAGGGTATAAAATTCCTAACTTTTCTAAATTCTTTGGAGAACTAGAAGAATCTATTTGTGGAACATGTTGCTTGTTATCAAATCGAATGTGGAGATTTTGCAACTATTGAGTATCTTTGAATGAAATATTTCCCAAGTTTTTTGATAAAAAGTGCTTTAACACGGTTTACAACTCTTCCCCCTAATTTGATTTTTAATTGGGCTCAACTTGAAAGAACTTTTCGTGAATAATTCTTTAAAGGAAAGGCTCAAGTGAGTTTGATATATTTAATTAATATTTGAATATTCCATATTGAATCAATCGACTATTATCTAAATCAATTTAGACAAATGAAAGCAAGATGCTACGCACAAATTCTAGAACACGAGTTGGTAAAAATGGTTGTAGTGGGTCTTGATTTTCGATTTGTAAAATGTTAGTGAATGAACAACTAAGATATATGCCACAACTAGTAGATAAAGTGATACAAATCGAACGATTAAAATTCAAGAAAGAGTGTAATTGAAAATTTGATAAGTCAGTTAGAAGAGATAGAGTAGCTTATATCGAAACATCTAATTTTACAAATGAACTAGACTCTAATAAAAGATTTTGATGCTAAATATAAAGGACAAGTTAATATAGCATAATTAAAACGTAGTCCTTCTTATATTTGTCAAATGTTAAAACATGAAGAAAATCAAAATAAATTTTCAAAATGCGAAGTATAATTTTGATGTTTCAAAAGCAGATAAAACATTCAATATTTTACTTAAAGATAAATATATTGTTTTGACCGAGGGATATAAAGTTTTTCCTGTTGAACAAAGGAAAGGTTGAAAATATTATAAGTATCATAATGTTTTTGGACACTGGACTAATAACTGTATTCTTTTGAAAGATCTAATTCAAAAAAAATGATTTATGAGGAAGAATGAAATTCGTAGAAAAACCAATGGAGGTTGATACTGACCCTTTCATTACTCAGGCCAATTACGTTGAACTTGTACATATCCTTATGGTTGATGTTGTTCTAGAGGATAATTGTGTTCAACCTACTCCAATCTTCGTGGCCAACGTTGTTCCAAAGGTAGGTGATAAAAAAAAATCTTCTCATTCTAAAGAAAATCTTGATAGATTGTCGGAGGAATTAGAAATGGAGAATACTGAAATTTATTTTGAGGCTAGAGATACATTGACTAAGTTTCTGATAGGAAAGAAAGATGTTGATCAAAAGGTACCAGGCATGCCAATTTGTTGATTGAGAATTTTGGTATTAGGTTAAAAAATATTAAATCAACAAATAAGAATTTGATTTTAGGACTAAGTTTACTAAATCAAAACACTTTAAGGGTTCTTTGTTCTCAAACTAGCAAGGTTAATTCGATTTTCAATTTAAAGAAATACATGTTTTTAGAAGTTTATAACAATAACAAGTTTCACATTAAGTATAAAATGACTATTTGGACTATAATACACAATTAGAACAAATGTAACTAACTTTTGTTGACGAATAGAAAATAGGACTTGAATTAACAATATTTATGAATACACGAACATAATCATAATAACATAACAATATAAACAACAAATCAAAAACACTAAAGAAAAAGTCATAGATTGAAGAAGATGTTATCGAAAGGATAATGAGTAGTAAAAAGTGAAATGAAATGAAAACTAGAATTAAAGATAAAAGAAATAAGTAAACAATTGATTATGAATACCTTAGCTGAAATAAACTTAACAAGTCTTCTCGGCCATAGAATGAAATGATTGGTAGCATGCCCTATTGTTTGAACCTCATCGATAAGGAAAAAAACTTAAGCATTTGCATCCATAACCTTTTCAACCACCACTCACGCATTATCATTGTTTCTTTTCTTGTGGTGTATGGTTGACCACATATTGTACACTTTTTCAATTGCCACTAAAAGAGGAGGATCAACATCAACATATAGCTTAAACTAATTATGGTTATCAATGTGCCTATCTTCCCTCAATGGATCAATATCAACGCAACTCCTTCTTGTGCTCACACAAAGTACTAGTGACTCTACAACTTTATTTTGTCGGGAAAAATCTAGAGATGTTAGTTGTAGTTGGAACTACTGTGTGACTTATTAAGTCACCTTTTAGTCACTTGTCAAGTAATCTTCTAAGTGACTTGCTCAATGATTTATTGTGTAAGCACCTCTAAATGTTTCATGGTGATACTAGTTGAGGCAGGGCTATGATGAGTAGGTAATCCGAAGTATTGCCCATGCCCATACCTCAACCAACACCACGAACAAAACCATTGTGCTCTAGTTTCCTAATTACAATAGCAAAGATAGCTCGACGCCCATAGGAAACAAAGGATCCTTGCGTGCTTTATTCAACAAGGAAATCCTACAACATATATTTCACTAACATATTTAATTACACTCCTTGAGTGATTTATTATGTATGTGTAGAATTAAATATTAACATACAATCCTATATCCAATAATGTGTGCTTCTTCATTAATACAGTCTCCTATTTTTTTTTTATTTTGCCAAACTCTCTTCCATTTCTCATGGGTTAGGGTGGAGATGGAGGATCAACAACTAATGAAGGATTTGATCGGGATGCTTCTTCGCATTCTTTCATCTAATCTTAGATCATCTTCTTCTCAAGAAATTTATAGCTCTCACAAGTGTTGAAATTATGTGAAACCCTATGTAAAAAGATTAATATTACAAAATTACATATTAAAAACATAGATACACAACAAAAATATGTTTTCATATGTATGATATACAATGAAAATACTTTTTTTTATCAAATATATAGAACAAGAGAAAAAAATAGAGAACTAACTTGGTGAAGAAAATGGAAGGGGGAAGAAATGGGTGTCTTGTTGCGTTTTGAATGGCTGGTGTAATTTCTCTAATGTGGAAGGGGAAAGAAAATGTGAGTATGAAAGAGAAATAATGGAGAAGAGAAAGGGACAAGGAGGGGGAAGTGGGTGTATGATAATGAAACGCACCGTTTAAATAAAAAGGAAAGAGAAAAGAAAAATAATAATATAATAATAAAACCCAATCCCCCCCTCCTCAGCTAAAACCCTCGAGGCCCTTCTCCCCCTTTCCCGAAACTTCCATTTTCTTTTTTTTTTTTGTGTAGCAGCCCACCCCCTCTCAACCCTAACTCTTTTGCCCCCAAAAAAATTTAATCTTTCGGTCCTTCACCCATCTCCTCCCATGGTTCTGAAATTTGCAAGCTTTTTACATCTTTGGGTTTTTCCAAGCACAAGAAGGTGACGGGAAAAAAGGGGAAAACACTACGCATATCCTAGGTTTTTCTATTTGATCTCTTTAAGGTAAATGTTTATGACCCAGTATGTTAGATGAGTATGTTATAGCACTGATTAGTCATGGGCTGTGAGAAAAAAAAAGTTAGAAACTAAGTAGTAGAGATTATTGTGATTTTCTCAAAACCCTAGGCTTGCTAAAATTGGGGATTTTGTATAATCCCTTGTTCTATTATTTAAATGCTTAGGTTCTGTGGAAAATACAGTGGTTGACCTTCCTAACAGCGGTAGAAGTCAGTGATTGCGTTACTTAGGTAAGTAGCTAATATACTTAGCAATTTTCTTAAAGTTCATTTATGGAGAAGCAAGTATACCTCCGAACACATATTTTTGGTGAGCTTGAAATTTATTTTGAGATCTTGATAATATATAAGGATGGATGTTGAACTGTTTGTTTAATTTTATTTATGTTGAGTTCATGAATGATATACCGTTTGCTACAACGAAGAGATAATGTAGCCTATGAGTTGAATTCTCATAGTATGATTATATGTTGTTTGCTACAACGAAGAGATAATGTAGCCTATGAGTTGAATTCTCATAGTATGATTATATGTTGTTTGCTACAACGAAGAGATAATGTAGCCTATGAGTTGAATTCTCATAGTATAATTATACGCCGTTTGCTACAACGAAGAAATAATGTAGCCTATGAGTTGAATTCTCATAGTATAATTATATGTTGTTTGCTACAACGAAGAGATAATGTAGCCTATGAGTTAATTTCTCATAGTAAACTGATATATGATGTTTGCTACAACGAAGAGATAATGTAGCCTATGAGTTAAATTCTCATAGTATATTTATATGTTTCGTTCGCTGCAATGAAGAGATAATGCAGCCTACGAGCTAAATGCCATAGTTATATAATTACCGTTCACCACAACGAAGAGATAATGTGGTCTATATGCACATAGTAGAATAAATACTTGATTTTAAAGTAATTATTTTTGGGATACCAGGTCATGAGAAGTTCTGAAATGTATATTCTTTGCGTACATTGATTTCCAAAAGCAAGTGTATCTTTGTTCAGTATTTATTTAAATGACATTTTAATATCTTTCGGAAATAGAAAGATTCATGTTAAATGGTGCTCTTTTTCATGTCTGCTTAGTTTATTATGCTCTCACTAAGTCCTTGTGACTTACTCCTTATTTTATTTCCTTTCTCAGATACACAATAGTGGAGTAACCGACTTCTTGGGATTTGCTGACACACCCAGGAACTTGATTATCTTTTTGGTAGGCCCCCCTTTGTGTCTAATGGATCTTTTTGGTTATAACTCCAGTATAATGAAGCTATAGGGGCCAGGGTAGTAGTAGGCTTAGAGAGAATCCTTTTATTTTGAAAATGTAAATGGTTCTCTCTTGTAGCTATGATGATGATGAACTTATGATGTTTGAGACATTTGATGATTAGTAATTATAATCAACTTTGTGATTAAATGGATGAGATGAGATCCCAACATATGGATTTGTCTAGATATAGATATATATATATATATATATATATATATATATATATATATATATATATATATATATATATATATATATATATATCGTTTGATCTTATTCCGCTGATCTCTGGTATCAGAGCCTGATGGGGAAGTAGGAATACTATCCGTAAGGACATATGTTAACAAATTTTATGGATCTGAAACTAAAACCTTGTATAGTACAAGTAATATTTTACTTTGATTTGTACAGTAAATGTTTGAACAGTACTTCCTGGAAGTACATCAGTCTAATATTTTAGTTGAATAGTACTATAGCAGTAAGACCCGTGATGGATAAAGGGCGGTAAGGCTAAGGTGTACTGTTTAACCAAAATATCAAGACATAATATACTAGTGGCTATAGGATTGTCGTCCAAACTATTTTTCAAAAAAAAAAAGAGTTTTTCTTAAAAATAATTCAGATCCAGAAAAATTTTGTGACATATTTACTTACGGAGATATTTCTATGGAACCAAATGAGGGCAAAGATATTAGAGAATATTATAATCATGTCTAGACTATTACGATCTTTTTCCCGTATCTCTTTTCGCTCAAACTCCTCCTCATCATCTTCTTCAAGAAACTCCAATTTATTAAATGATCAAGATAACCAGACCCAAGAGGTCGCCCCAAAACACAATCTCTTCGATGAGGAAGTCCGATTCGAAGATATCAATCAAAACATGGATGACTGGAACATTCCAGAAATCCCTCAGGATCAACTATACGTTCTTGAAACAATAAAGGACAAACACAACTTTGATTACATAATCAAAACAATAGAAAACAATATTCCTCTAGGACAAGATATAGGGGAAGAATTTCATTTACTTTCAAAAAATTCAATTTATGAACATAGCCGTAAGTATAAATATCTACACATTGGTTGTGTACAAGTAGCCATCAAGCCCTTAATTGATATGGGCATAGATGCAGCAGTTTTAATGTGTCTAAGAGACATTAGGCATAATCAATTTGAAGACTCCCTAATTGGAATAGTCGAAACCAGTCTGGGACAAGGTCCAATATATTTTAACTGTTATCCAAACAAAACAGTGAGTCTGATGGACAGAAACATTCTTGACTCTCTGTTCTTAAACATCCACTTTCATGGCCTTGACATGAAAGAAGGATCAATCCCAGCAACCTTAATTTATAGGATCCAGTACAAGGTCATGAATACTTATGCATCTAGAGTCCTGTTAAAACCTCAAAAAGGAGAAACAACCTTGTTTATCACTAATATGACAAAGGCTAACGTTTCTCTCCCGAGAAAAATAAAATGGGATGAAGTAACTCTTCCTGAAAGATGGGTTATGGATAAGGCCACACCGTCTATTCCCCGACCTGCTCCAACCATAGAGCATATTAAGCAAGATAACTCCGGAAAGGTAGAGATAACCTTCAATAGGAGAAATTCTTTTTCATCAAGGATAGAAGCCTCTAGGTCTGAATATGAGTCAGCCAAAAGGTCTTTTTCGGTTAGAACCCGTTCAATTCCAGTAGGACTAACCATATCTGAGTCACATAACCAGTTCCCTACTGTAAACCTCCAAGGATTAGACACTACTTCTAGCATACCTAGAACAACATACAACCAAGAACAAGAGGACGACCAAAAGTCGATCCAATCCCTAACATACTCTTCTATGGAACCTTATGATGTTATATGACAACTTTAGCATTGATAAGGAAACCCTTAGGAAAGATTTTTATTCTCCGAAGAATGAACCTCAAAGGAGATGGTTTTTCCAACATTACAAGGGTACAAACAGAAAACAAATCCAAGACAAGTTCTACGAATTTGTCGAACGAGTCAAAATTAATGTCCTTTTCTTTTATTGGTTTCATGCTTATGCCATCAGAAAGGATATAGATTACCCTTGGAAACAAGACATCATAGGTGATCCAACAACAAATGTCATAACAAATTGGCAAGTGAAGGATGGTGAGTTAATCCAATCGGAATTACCTCCCGCAACACAATATCAACTACCGAATATCAAAGACAGTAACAACAGACCTGTCATGGCAATTCCATTCAAGACAAAAGATGTCAATGAGGAAGTAACCTCTAAAGACATTAAGAGCCTAATGGAACAGGCAAATTACACCAATAAATACTTACAAGCTTTAGGAGAAACCATTAAAACCAAGGTAGTTACTAAACAAAAATCAATTGAGGAAGCTTCGACAAGTATCCCCATTGAAAAACCTTTATTCATACCTTTCAAAGTTAGTGAGAAGGATAAACGAAAAATTAGGGAACTTTGAAAAACTAAATCCTTAATTGAAGGCGTAGGTGACAACCATAGTGAATTACTAAACAAGATTGGTAGTTTACTTAAGGTCATTCCAGATACCCCCCAAGCCTCGGAAAATACTTCCAAAATGGTAACAAGAAGTACCTCCAAATTAATTAATGTTATTAATGAAGATAGTGACCAAAACTCAGATAACACAACTGAGATACAATCAGTGTCAGAAAAGAATATAAATCCAATTAATTCCAAACACTGGAAAACACCCTCCAAATTATATTATCAACGTCCGACTGCCCCTGACCTTCTATTAGAAGAAAGAGGTGAAAACAATTTTAAGAGTTTTAGTGCAAACAACATCTATGAATGAACATAGATGCACAAACGGAGTATAATATCATGAATACACTCCAACATATGACCATGGTAGCTACGGCTTACCAAACCTCCCACGAGTGTTCAGAAGAAACCATTATAGATATCTTAGTGGCAAGATTTTCTGGACAACTAAAAGGATGGTGGGATAATTATCTCACTAACGAAGAGAAATAAAAAATTTACAGCGCAGTTAAAACAGATCTCAATGGAAAAGTCATTACTAATGACGATGATAAAGAGATTCCTGACGCTGTTAACACATTAATTTTTACAATAGCCCAACATTTCATTGGAGACCCATCCTTGTGGAAAGATAGGTCTGCAGAATTATTATCAAATCTTAAGTGTAGAACCTTAGCAGATTTTAGGTGGTATAGAGATACTTTCCTAACTAGGGTTTACACAAGAGAAGATAGTCAACAACCTTTTTGGAAAGAAAAATTTCTAGCCGGTCTTCCCAGATCATTAGGAGACAAGGTTAGAGATAAAATCCGTAGTCAATCTGCCAATGGAGATATTCCATATGAAAGTTTAAGCTATGGTCAATTAATTTCTTATGTTCAAAAGGTAGCCTTAAAAATTTGTCAGGATGACAAAATTCAGAGGCAATTAGCCAAAGAAAAGGCTCAAACAAAGAAAGATTTAGGTTCTTTCTGTGAACAATTTGGTCTACCGACATGTCCAAAGCAAAAGAAAAAACAATCTTCTAGAAAATAAATCCATGAGAATAAACCGATCAATACAAAGAGATTTCCAAGGAGGAGATACTCACACAAACCATCAACCAGTAGAGAAATGGAAAATCCTAAACAAAAAACAAAATAAAAAATAACGTGCTACAATTGTGGAAAACAAGGCCACATCAGCAAATATTGTAGACTAAAAAAGAAGTTAAGAAACCTTAACCTAGAACCCGCAATTGAAGAACAAATAAACAATTTGCTTATAGAAACTTCAGAGGAAGAAACAGAAACTTCATCCTCCGTGCCTTCCGATGAAAACCTAAATCTAATCCAACAAGATGATCAACTATCATCAACAGATGATGATGATGGGCAAATCAATACTCTAACGAGAGAACAAGATCTCTTGTTTGAAGCAATCAATTTCATACCTGACCTCCAGGAAAAGAAGGTTTTCCTGGAAAAACTCAAGAAAACATTAGAAGTAAAACCTAGACAAAAGGATTTTATCACAAACAACAAATTTGATGTAAGTAACATACTCAAGAGATTAGAAAATTCTTCAAGCAAACCAACGACAATCCAAGATCTCCAAACAGAGATAAACAATCTAAAAAGAGAAGTAAAAGAACTTCGTCAACAACAAGAAATTCATCAGATCATTCTTTCTCAACTTGAGGAAGATAGTGATTCTGAAAGTGCCAACAATAGTGAGGAAAACCAACCAGAAAATTTAGAAGATGATATGTTTATGGGATTAATCAACAAGATTAAAATCCAAAATTTTTACATAAACATAAAAATAATTATTAATGATTTCGTTTTAGAAACAACGGCCCTATTTGACACAAGGGCTGATTCAAACTGCATTTTAGAAGGATTAATTCCTACGAAATTCTTTGAGAAAACCTTGGAAAAATTAAGTACGGCAAACGGCTCAAAATTAAAAATTAATTTTAAGCTATCAAATGCAATCATTGAAAACCAAGGTCTTAAGATTAACACAAACTTTCTTCTGGTAAAAAACCTTAAGAATGAGGTAATCTTAGGAACGCCCTTCATTAGAGCCCTGTTTCCCATCCAAATATCTAATGAAGGAATAACCACAAATTATTTAGGAAGAAAAATTATATTTAATTTTTCTACTAAACCAATTTCCAGAAATATAAATCTTATAGAAAATAAGATTAATCAAATTAACTTCTTAAAAGAAGAAGTATCTTTTAGTAATATTCAAATACAACTGGGAAAACCCCAGGTAAAAGAAAAAATTCAATCTTTATTAAATCATATTGAATCGACCGTCTGTTCTGAATTGCCACATGCATTTTGGGATAGAAAGAAACATATTGTTGATCTCCCTTATGAGAAAGACTTTAGGGAAAAACAAATTCCCACCAAAGCCAGACCAATCCAAATGAATGAAGAACTTCTTCAATATTGTCAAAAAGAAATCAAGGATTTGCTTGATAAAGGCCTAATCCGGAAAAGCAAAAGCCCATGGTCTTGTGCGGCTTTTTATGTCAACAAGCAATCTGAGATTGAGCGTGGAATACCCCGCTTGGTCATAAATTACAAACCACTAAATCAAGCATTACAATCGATTAGATATCATATTCCAAACAAAAAAGATTTGCTTAACAGATTAAATTCTGCAAAGATATTTTCAAAATTTGATATGAAATCTGGATTTTGGCAAATCCAAATCCAAGAATCAGATAGGTACAAAACAGCGTTTACTGTACCTTTCGGGCAATATGAATGGAATGTGATGCCATTCGGACTGAAGAATGCCCCTTCAGAATTTCAAAAAATTATGAATGATATTTTTAATCGCTATTCAAAATTTGTCACTGTCTATATAGATGATGTTTTAATCTTTTCCCAAAACATTGACCAACATTTCAAACATCTCCAAACCTTCATCCATATCATCAAACAAAATGGTTTGGCAGTCTCCAAATCAAAAATCAATCTTTTCCAAACTCGAATTCGATTCCTTGGTCACAATATTTATCAAGGTACAATCATTCCAATCGAAAAGTCAATAGAGTTTGCTAGCAAATTTCCCAACCAAATCTTAGACAAAACCCAATTACAAAGATTTCTAGGTTGTCTAAATTACGTAGGAGAATTTGTCCCCTACTTAAACAATATTGTCAAGCCATTGCATGATAGGCTAAAGAAAAATCTGCTTCCTTGGTCTGACCTCCATACTCAAACAGTTAAAGAAATCAAAGTCAAAGTCCAATCCATAAAATGTCTGTATCTTCCCATTCCACAGGCATTCAAAATTATCGAAACTGATGCATCAGACATCAGTTACGGTGGCATCCTCAAACAACAAGTACATGGTCAAGAACATGTCATCACATATACTTCAAAACACTGGAATCCTGCACAATTAAAGTATTCAACTGTTAAAAAAGAAGTTTTAGCAATTGTTTTGTGCATTTCCAAATTTCAATCTAATCTATTAAATCAAAAAATTTTGGTAAGGGTTGACTGGAAATCAGCCAAAGACATTTTACAGAAGGATGTAAAAAACCTTGCCTCAAAACAAATTTTTGCAAGATGGCAAGCAATTTTAAGCGTCTTTGATTTTAATATAGAATATTAAAATCAAAGACTGGAACATATGTTAAAAAATAGGAATCACGATTCGACTGTGCGGAAAGTATTCCTACTTCTAACCGCTTATATATTGTGTTCTTTTACAGGTTATGTTGTATAGAATAGGCTGGTCAGACTAAGGAAGTCATAGTCTGTGCGCCGGTCATGTCCCAAGAGTGGGTTGTGACAGATAAAGGTGTGTAGGGGTGAAGATTTTCTTTTTAAAAGAGAGGAGTACAACAATAAGTTTTTACACTTTGTTCAAAAGTGGGGGGAGTGGCCTTACTAGTTTAGAGATGCCAATAGCATCCATTTTTTTATGGATCTAATGGGGTGTTGCTAGGTGCACCCAGCAACATTGCTGGTGCACTCATCACTTTTAATGAATGGACAAAATTGTCCTTCGTTAATTTTAAATAAAAAAGCGCCACTCTTCTTCCGTTCATCTTCTTCTTCTGCAACTTCTTCGCATTCATCTTCTTCTGTTCGGCATTCCTCTTCTCTTTCGCAACTTCTTGGCATTCCTCTTCTCTTCTACAAGGTGCCTCGTGTTCATCTTCAACGTCATTGTGCATGTTGCCATTTCCACCTGTGTTTCGTTCGTTCTTCTCCGGCGTCGAGGTTAGTTTCGTTTTCTTTTCCTTTAATGGCTTTTTCTGTTGATTATGGTTGTAGGATAAAGGACTTAGAGCTTAGGTGCTTCCATGGAATGGCGTTAAGGTGCTTCCATGGAATACAGAAGAAGTTTGTCTTACCGAAGAACTTCTTCCGTATGTACATTTGACTTTTTTTTAATAATTTAGTTAATTATTTTTTTTAAAATTTAATTGTATTTGTTTTGTTTTGTATTAAAAATAGGTATGTTTTGTTATTTAATGAAAAAAATATGTATGATTACATGGTGTATGAAATAAATTTTGATGTTTAATATATTTGCATGAAAATAGTATATATTAGGTAACATTTATGTTTTAGATGTTTAAAATATTTGCATCAAAATAGAAATTAGGGTTAGTGGCTAGGGTTTAGTTAAGGGCCTAGGATTGACTGTGTGGTTAGGGCGTAGGGCATAGGGCTTAGGGGGTAAAGGAGTGTTTATGTTAGGGTTATGGTTAAGTATAGGGGCTTAGGGTTTAATATATGTTGTTGGTAGGTTGTTTTAGAAATGGTAGATCTGTAAAAGGGGTAGGGTTAGTGGTTGGGGATTATTCCAGTGCCAAGGGTTGGTTGAGCTTGGGGTTTGGGTTAGGGTTTAGGGTTTATCGTTAGGGTTTAATATTTATGTTGGTATTGAGAGTTTTAGTTGTTAGGTTGTATTTTATTTGTTAGGGTTTAGGTTGTGGTTTAGGTGTAGGGTTAGGTTGTAATATATACATATGGTGGTATGTTTACTGAGGCTTGGATTAGGGCTGAGGCATGGGTTTAGTTTAGTTGGTTGGGAATTTTTTAGTTGATAGGGTTGAGCTTAGGGTTAGTGTACTGATTAGGATTTAGGTTAGGGGTTAGTTTATTGATTAGGATTTAGCATATGGTTTAGTTCATTAGGAAGGGGTATAGGTAGAGCCCAGGGTGGACAGGATGAGCATCATCCAGATGATGTTCCCCGACGGAGTAGGCCTACCGCATTCGTCCGTAGGCAACGGGTACGTGTTGCTGTTGCTGAGGAGGTTGCTGATATGACTGAGGATGTTCCTTAGATGATTGAGGAAGTTGCTCAAATGACTGAGGATGTTCCTCCGATGACTATGAACGTACCTGTAGTTGGTGTAGAGGGCTTAGTTGCTGGTGATGTTGTTGCGGGATCAATTGCTGATGATGTTGTCGCGGGACCAGTTGCTGATGATGCTGAGGGATTCTCTGGTGGGCTACGTGACACATCAGTGCTGACTTCCTTTCCTGATGATGTTTCACACAACATATGGACTGGAGATGTATTATAATTTTTAAGTAAAATTAATTGTTAATTATTTGTTATTGTTGAGTTGTTTGTGATGATAAATTTTTTATATGTTGTTATTTGGAATGATGTGTTCTTCAATTCAGGAACGTCCTAACTTGAAGTTGGCCTCCCACGGTAGGAAGGTAGAGAAAATTGGGAGGTCAGTGCCTGAGATCGAAGGGCTAGTCGCTGCCACAAAAGAGGTGGCACGGGGAGACCAGCAGCTTTCACCTTCTAATGGGAGAGCTGACGATCACACTGGATGATGTGTCATTACTCTTCCACCTGCCGATCACAGGCGCCTTGCACAGCTTCGAACCTCTAGTTATAGAGGAGGCGGTCGTCTTGTTGATGGAGTTGCTCAAGGTCTCGGGTCAGGAGGCTAGAGCTGAGACTGCATAGGTGCGTGGGGCATATGTACACCTATCATGGGTACGGGATATCTATCTGAGTAGATGCGAGGCCCGACAGTGGATTGTAGCAGCTCGTGCTTATCTCCTCCACTTGGTTGGTTGCACTCTTTTCGCTAACAAGAGTGCAACATATGTCCATGTAGTGCATCTGAGGGATTTTCAAGACCTGGGTGAGAGTGGGAGGTATGCCTGGGGAGCTGCCATGCTGGTGCGTATGTATGACTAGTTAAATGAAGCTTCTCAGAGCAGTAGATGACAAATTGTTGGGTACATTACTTTATTACAGGTAAATTTTGTGTTTGTAATATGTTAAATTGGATTATGATGTAAATATGTTTTTTTTATGTGTACTTGACATTGATCTTATGGTCGTTTGATGTTTCTAGTACTGGATATATGAGCATTTTCCTAGTGTTCATGACTGCGTCACTGACGATGCGTACGATGAGACATCCCCACGTGCCTGCCAGTGGCTTACGACGAAGGCTTATATCAAGGGATTGCGAGCACCGGCGTACCAGACATGTTTGGATGCTTTGATGATCACTGACATGTGTTGGATGCCCTATGGTGACCATCGAGGAGTTAGGGGGTTTGAGCTCATTTCGTGCTTCCAGGGCCAGGTTAGATGGGGTCCTATTGTGGTCACAATTCGACCAGATAAAGAAGTATGACAGTTTGGGTACGTTCAGACCATTCCTCCACCGCCTATTAATGCCTCCTTGTCATATGAGGATATCGACGACAGATGGATGCATTACGAGGACCATATAGCAGATGCAGGTGAGATTTTTGTTGTGCCTGGGCAGGTATCAACAGATTACGTGGAGTGGTTCTTCCAGATATCTCATCCGTTCGTCACACCCACACAGGCAGGTGATGAACCCAGACATCCACTTGCCCCACAACATGAGGAATACGTCGAGCCAGGTATCCCGGAGGTTCCAGTGGGAGCAAACGTTGGACTATCATAGGCACCTGCAGTGGTAAGATTAGTTGCTTTAATGTTTTATTTTATAAATTGTGATTTATTTTAAATGTTGTAATAAATGTGTTTTTATGAATGTCATAGGATGGTTATGAAGGTTGTGAAGCGATCGCAGAAAGGTTGGAGCGTGTACTCAACCTAAGGATGGTCACTAAAGGCACAAAGTTACATGAGATCGTGGAAGATTGCCTCAGGATCGCTAGGGGGTGACAACTCAGATGGAAATGTTAGGGCACAATGAAAACGGCGCACAGATAATTGATAGATCATTTTATGTCTTGTATTTGACAACATTTTTTATTTGTTACATTATTTTAGTTATAACTTTTATTGAAATTATTTGTTACATTATTTTATTTTTTGTGCACTCTATATGACACACCTTCTAGAATTGATAAAATTAATAAATAATAATATGATGATCAAATTATCTTAAAAAGAAATATAAAAAATTTAATGTAAAAAAGTATACAATATAAATAAAATAAAAAGGTTTATTATTCTAACTTGTAAGTAGTTTAAAATTTGCATGAAAAACTCAGAAATAAAACTTGCATTCAATCCTGTAGCCATGTCGTCTTCCATTTTCATAACCTGTTTAGTAAAAACAACTAAAATTTCTATTGGCCCAAATTATTTTCAATAGTTAGATTATACTAAGACCTTTAGCACGTCATCGTTAGTTTTTAGCTCAATAATTTCAAATTTGATAACTTTGTCTGAATACTCAAAATGACCTGGTTGTCGAAAAAACAATTGTCTTACCGTTTGTAATTCATGAATTCCATGAGGGGGAATCCCTTGAGGTGCAACTTGCTTTATCAAATCCTTCAGTTTATCGATGGTACATCCTGAAGGAATGTCAAATTCTTTTTGGATTTTTTCCTATGAACTCGTAGCCTACAAAGTTGTTTTGGCGTGGCATGTTCCACCTTTCGTTGTAATACAGAAGCGCATCATGAGTAGGGGTCATAGTGCCTTCAAGTAAGTTTAATATTTCACCTGGTGTTCTACCAATGGTGCATAATAACTCAATCAGACCAACACGCGAAAATTGATGATTATACATTAACATTGTGTTGACACCGTCATCATTTTTCAATTGCATACATTGAAAACGAATTTGGTTACATGTATATGTGAATGACTGCCGGTAGTAAATTTCATCCTAAAATTGTTTGTTGGTTAGCTGAAGGGTATTGTGTATTATGGTTTTTAGCGTTGCAAAATCACAAGTGTTTGATACTCGAATGGCTACTGGAGTGGAAGTTTGAAAGTAAACACCATTATCGTTATGAATCATCGATCCATTTGGAAAAATGAAACCCAAACTTGAGTTCACAATCGTCTGACTGCTAGTTTCTCCTAAAAATGTCATACTTTGTTGTAAGAATTGGGAGAGAATGTCTGATGTTTTAGCGTGTCGCCGTGTCTCATATATATAAATGGTTTTCACCAACATTGCTTCAGTTTTTTTTTAAAATAGAGACACATACATATGTTTCGTGTTTGTGTTTCCAACTAAACAAATATGGTGTCATGTTAAGCTGTCAATGTGTTGTCAAGTCAGTCAATGTCGTGTCACTCTCAAACTTTAATACGCATGCACTTGACTATGTGTTGTCAATTCTGACAATGATGTATCATACATGCATAATTGATTTTAGTTAACCAACTAATTTATTTCTTAACGCAACAATTACTTAATAATTAAGGATAAACATCTGATAACAAATTATATCGCATAATGAATGAAATTAGATAAACAAGTGTCACAGTCCATAACAACGATGCATGTTTAGTCTTCATTTAGGTCGACATAGTCTCTTTTCAACACCTTTAAGCTATTGTACTGCTGCATTCTACTAATATATGGAGTTGACTGCTTTTCCTGAGGTTGACAATTCCTAGACCACAACAATGCGAGAGGCGGTAAAGGACAACGTCTTTCAAATAAACCTGTTGTACGTGAACAAACATTATTAACTCAAATGAATAGAAATTATTGCATAAATCTAAAAATGAGACTAATTATATTCAATATACCTGAACAAAATGATTTCCAAACACGTGACCAACACATATCATGCGGTGCACAGAAGAATCATGTGGTGGTTGACTTCTTAGAGGAAAAAATGTCATGCTTTGTTGTCGGGACAACGATACAAGGATTACATTATATCTTGATGCAATGACATATCTCATATCCGTTATATTCATCCACTTGTCGACACTAACCTGAATCAAACAAGCATACACATGTAAGTTATTTAAAGTTTGTTCTTAAAAAAAAACCCTGAACAACATACCTTGGAAAACCCATCAACAAGTAGGGACAACCTTAATTCTTCAAATCTCTCTGTGCCACCAAAGAGGTTGATGTAGTCATGCGACCATTTGCCAAGTTCTTTAATCAATTCGTTGCACACCAACGACCAAGAATCTTCGCCCATACCTAATAAACCGACAATGGACTGATATCCACAATTACCGTCCGCTTTCACATCCATAATGTCGTGAATGAAACCCTGTATAAATGGCTCAAATTGATCCAACATCGGGATGATCCTTGTTGGCTTCAGTGAGTCAGAAGATGATGCACTACGTTTCACTGAAGAGTTGCTGCTCTGAACAGAATGAAAAACATCAACATACTCCCATAAGATGGATCACGTTTTGTGGATCTTTGGCTTCTGTTCATCGATTTCTTCGGTGCACCTTTAGTGTTGACCTTTGACTGAAGAGGACACATAGAGTTTTGATTAGGGTATGCAATTTCTCAAAGTTTACTCTTGAGAGTATCTTTACTACCAGCATCAAGTTCCTCAAATCTTTTAGATATGGTCTCGATCTCTTCCTTGATGGTGACTTCGGCCTCACACAACCCTTGGTCTGAAAAACTAAGTCTCCTCCAAAACATATGGATTGAATCGAGCGGGATGCTGCCAATAGCATACCTAGATAGCTCACATGCACAAGGAAGACCGTGCGTGCTTCTCATCACACAACTACAAGAAGAGGGATTGTTGCCAGCATAATGTACACACTCAAACTCAGCAGCAATCTCATTTAAAGCGTACCTTGAAACCATTCTAAGAAGCCTCTTGTATAAGGTTTTTTTAAATACATGTCCAACCACATGTGTACTTGTTTCAAAGGATGCTTTAATTTGAGTGTGCTGCAGTGTGATCATGTTATTCATGGCATCCCAACACACTACACAAGTCTCCAAGGCTATTATGTAATACTCTTTTTAAAGCCCAATGAGCAGATTCAACCCTACATTTGAAATAGACAAAAAAAAGGTAAACATATACATCAATTAAATTCCATGAATTGATAAACATTACTATAAAAAATGAAACATTTTAATACCTATTTGTTGTTGTGTTGCCTAGGTGCATGACCTTATTCGTCTAGGCTGTAATGAATTTTTCCTTGTGTGGGATAATCCATGTTTCGTTAACATAGTCAACGAACATTGGCCAAGGTGAACAAGCCATTTGAAACTTCTGAAGGCACTCAGGGAACTCCTGTTCAGGAGGACAATCAACTAGAGTGCCCCAGTTATCCATGACATACTCCCAGACATTTTTTTGATCGATTAAAGATTTGCATTTGGCCTTGACGTTCTTGTCGATGTGAAACCTGCACAACAAGTTTGTACACTCGAGGAATACAGTTTTTACTACATTCATCAATGCTAGGTCTCTGTCAGTAACAATAACTACAGGGAGGCGATCACGTCTTAAAAATAGACCTCGAAACCGTTCCAAAGCCCATACAATATTATTAACATGTTCACCCTCCAGATATGGAAACCCAACAGAGAATGTCATCCCCGTTGGTATCATCCCAACAAAGTCAAGTAGTGGGAGTCTGTACCTATTTGTTTTGTAGGTACTATCTATGAAAAACATCAAATGACATGCATTGCATAACTTCATTGCATTTGGGTGACACCAAAACAAATCACATATCACAACTTCATCCTTGAATCTATGCCAATGAATGTATTGATCACGTTCAAGAAGCTTCATTAGATGTTGCATTTCAGTATCACTTCCTCTAATGGAAGAACAATATGCACTTCTTGCATTGTAAATTTGTTAGATTGTGGTGCAACTGTTGGCATTGTGCTCCTTCAATGTTAGCAGGATGTTTCTTGGTTTCACCATCGACTTTGTCATATCAGCAATAATATTCTTCTCATCCTTAGTCAATCGCCCAACATATGAATGTCTAACTAAGGACTTGACCAATTCATGATTGTGAATCCCACAGATCAACTTCACCATCCAACCTTCCCATCCATGCATTGGTTTCCCATGAAGCTTGAAGGGACAACCACATTTCCTACTCCCAATGTCTCTTCTAACAAATTCTTTCTTCCTACACTTATACTGACCGCTCCTTTCACAACCAATTAACACAAATGAAGTTCTTCCTCCACTACCAATATGTGTGTCAGACCTCATAATGATTGCAACAAATCCATTTTCATGGGCAACCGATCGAACTCACAACAAAACATCATCTCGGGTACCAAAGACCTACAATGCAACCCCAGCATATTAATTTTTATACAAAACATACATTCAACCAAATGACTCAACCTATATGAACATCATTACCTAAGAAGTATTAAAAGCATCCGAACAATCAACATGCGGTTCATTCACACCACATTCTTGTTCATTTTCATAATCCATATCAATTTCTTGAGACATCGTATTGTCATACGTCCATTGATCTTCGTCCATCTTAACGACAAATAAATAAATTATACATCATTAGCAAGTACATTCAAAATTTACAACTACATACGAATTACCATATTAGCAAAACTAACAATAGACTAAATAATAACTACATACATATTAACAACTAATACAACTACATTCAAAATTTAAAACTAAATAATTGACTTAAACTAAATGCAAATTTTGGACCTAAATAATTTCAATTTTGACGTATCATATATTAAATTTGTAATAACTAACTAGTTTTAAATTTCTACAACAAAATACCCAATAAGTACTACAAAAACACAATAATAATAAATTTTACGAAACATCTAATTTCACAAAAAAATACTTCAAACAAATACAAATTTTACACCCTAATTAACACTTAAAATATATAAAACTATAACTAACAACTAATAAAACATTTTACTACTACAACAAAAAACAATTATTATACCTAAATTATCATACCTAATTAAACTAATTATCCACAATTTCAAAAATATTAAATACAATAATTTTAAATATTAATAATATTCATAAATATTTCTTTTTTCACAAATTTAAAACAAAAACTAATTTTTTTTTAAATTAACCTTCTTCTGTAAAATGTTAATTGCTTCTTACGGAAGAAGTTCTTCCGTAAACTTTTATAGAAGAACTTCTTCCGTAAGAAGCAATTAACATTTACAGAACTTCTTCCATAACAAAAATTTTCCAATTACGGAAGAAGCAATTAAAAGAACTTCTTCCATAACAAAAATTTTCCAATTACGGAAGAAGTTTTTCCGTAAAAAGCTTACGGAAGAACTTCTTTCGTATGAAGTTATTTACAGATCTACTACCAGTTATCCAAAAAAATCAAAAAATTTGTACCTCCATCGAGAAAAAACACCACTGCTATGAGTTTCACCTTCACCAAACCGCTACCTCTGTCAACACTTGCAAAAACAACCCCCAACAACAGCAACCGGACCAAAGTGGAAAAAACACAGCTTCAAACATAAAAGAAATCGCAAACCAGTGCCAAAATAAAGAGAAAACTGCCAGGGGCAGAATTGCCATTTAAAAAATTTGCTGGGTGCACCAGCAATACTGCTGGGTGCATTTAGTAACACCCATCTAATGGCCCACCAGGTTAAAAAATGGGCAAGCCTAGTCCCATGCCATGCATCCGATCGAATGACAGCAAAAGTAACCTTCTTCTTCTCACTCAAATCTCACGCAGTCTCTGTTCCAATTTCAGCTTCCCTATGATGACTCATTATCATTCCTTGCCCACCATGGCCAACACTTCCTCCAACCATATTCGCTTTCTCCTCAGCACCTTGAACGAAGTCAACTTTGACTCCGTTTTCCATCAACTCTCTCAGGTCATTTCTTCTTCTATTTTCCTCCTCAGAACCCCATCTTCTTTTTCACACTTAATTTTTTTCTAGGTTTCTCTCGAATTTCGTGTTCGTTTGTGTCCTTGATAAAGTTCCCCTTTTTTTATTTCTCACGTGGGGGTTTTGCGGAAAATACCCCTTTACAGAATCGGATTTTAAATTGAATTCACGTGCTTGTGTGCGTGTGTCTGTTGAATGCTTTAATTCTGCGACTGTGGTGTGTGCGGCTGTTGAATATGTTGTGTGTGGAAATGATTTTTGTGATTTGTGTCGTTGGGATGTTTTTAGGGTTTATGTTGTTATTGCCTTTTCAATTGTACTTTTTATGCGTATGATGTTGAAATGCTACATTAGGTGTTGCTATCTTCCTGTGACATGGAGAATAATCAATATAGCATTTTACTATTTTTTTTTATTGTTCACTATTGTATTTTAGTAAATTGGAGTATGAAATGATTAACTGTTGAACTTTGCCCTTTGTAAAGATGATGCTGTGTGTACTGATAATCAATATTTTTTTTTCTGGTGTTTTGAGTTTATGCACAGCTGAAGAGCAGAGGGATTCCTAAGAGAAGTTAATGGTTTTAGTGAACAAATATAAAAATATAATATGCTAAGGCTGTTGTTTTCTTGTTTGATAATGGTCCAGCATTCCATATTCTTGCTCTAGGGGTTCGTAATATGACACGTTTCACTATGATTTGTGTATATCTGAATGCTTTATAGACTTGCACATCTTTGTTTATCTCCTGTCTTGCTCAGCCCACACTTTTTGTATTTTGTTCTCCTGTGAATTACCCTAATTTAGTTAATCTTGGTGGCAGACCTTAGTAGATTGCTTTGGGGTGCTCTTCAATTTTTAATCAATTCATATTTGTAATCTTCTCTGCATTGTCATATTATTGACATGTAATTTCTTCCGCTGGCAGTTCACGGAATTTGGAACTACTGGATGCATTTTGCTGCTTCAAACTTGCTTGGATCACTATGGTTATGTCAGAAGAGATATGAAAGATGTGCAGCATGAACCAATTCTTGGGGCAGTCATTAAGCACCTCTTGGACAAACCAAACTTCAGCACAGTGTTTTCTGAGTCAATGAAGAATATAGAAATTAATGAAAGCTTTTTAGAAAGTTTTTGCAATGGATTGCAGTTATCTTTATTGGAAAAAATTATAAGCAGTCTTGCTTTATCTGATTCTGAGAATTCCGATGTCAGGCTGTGTGGTAAGTATGAAGTTAATTTATAGTTTCAGTTCTTTCTTATTGTTTTTCCTACGTGCATTTTACTTGACAAATAATGTTTAGGTAAATGCTAATTTCATGGCCATATATATATATATATATATATTTTAATTTTGACTGGAAATGTGGCTCATGTATAGGCAAAATTTTTTGCATGGCTCAAATTGAGGAATTGTGTGCCAACCCCGGTTATCTGAGTTTCCATGAGCAAATTCACAATGTTATCATGTTCCTAAAGCAGTCTGAGGGTCTTTCCAAGCACGTGGATTCCTTTATGCAGATATTGTCACTTGTGCAGTTCAAAGACACACCACCTTTTGTCTTGACTCCATTGCTTCCTGATGAGATGCATGAGGCTGATTTTTTAAGGTGGTAATTTATTTAGTTATCCTTTTTGAATTATATGGCGACTGTGATACAGTTATGGTAAAAAAGTCATGGTAATCACATATCACTGACTGATTAACATTTTATTAAGTTAACTACTCATCATTCTGTCAATAATATTGAAAGCTTGTTTGATTTAATGACTGAAATAAATGGTTAACACAAACCCTTTTAATCATTAATTAAATTTAAAATGTGGGTAAAATAAAACTGGCAACCACTTTTGAATATAATTGTATGTTTGTTTTATATTATTAATTATTAATAATATTTAATTCAATCAAGAGATTATGATGTTGCTATATCTGCAATTGATGTTTAATTACATGCCTGCTTAGTAGCTTTCCCTGTCTCTTTACAGGAATATGGAGTTGTTCCATGACAGTGGAGAAAATGATTTTGATGCTATTTTGGCTGACATACAGAAGGAAATGAACATGGGTGATATCGTGAAGGAACTAGGCTATGGATGCACGGTGGATGTCTCACAGTGCAAGGAAATATTTTCACTCTTCTTACCTTTAACTGAAAATACACTCTCTAAATTGCTTGGTGCTATTGCTTGTACCCATATTGGGCTGGAGGACAACCAAAACACATACTTAACTTTTCGTGCAGCCCATGGATACAATGTGCCTGAGTTGCCACCGCTGAACTCTTGGAATATTGATGTCTTGATTGATACACTTAAGCATCTTGTGAGTTTTCTTTAACAAAACTTAAAATTCCATCTTGTTATAGGCTTGTATTCCAGTTATTAGGACAAATGAAGTAAATGACAAGATGCTTTCATTTTTCTGTGCTTTCTGGTACAGGCACCTCATACTAATTGGGTACGTGTTATTGAAAACCTTGATCATGAAGGGTTTTTTCTTCCTAGTGAAGAAGCGTTCTCTTTTCTCATGTCTGTATATAAGCATGCCTGTAAGGTATAATATCTGAGCTTTACATATGCTTTTCTGGGAGCTTAATTGATCTACATGCAAACTCTGGCATAAAATTCTGAGTGTATGAAAATGATCTAGCAGGAACCATTTCCTCTCCATGCCATCTGTGGGCCAGTCTGGAAGAATACTGAGGGTCAGCTGTCTTTCCTTAAATATGCTGTATCAGCACCACCGGAAATTTTTACCTTTGCACACTCGGGAAGGCAGCTGGTATGGTGACCTGTTTGCACATTGGCTGTTTCTTGTTCCCATCTACAAATTTTTATGACAAGAAAATTCTGTGCAGGCATATGTTGATGCAATTAATGGCCACAAGCTTCAAAATGGACATGCAAATCATGCATGGCTGTGTCTTGATCTTTTAGATGTCCTCTGCCAGCTAGCTGAAAAGGGTCATGCCAGTATTGTTCGATCAATCTTTGATTATCCCCTTAAACACTGTCCTGAAGTTTTGCTTCTTGGGCTGGCACATATTAATGTACAATTTAATAGATTCGTATTTGTTGGTTCTCCACAGCATCCCATTTTATGTCTTTTCTTGATATGAAGTTTGCATTGTTGTTCTTGCAGACTGCCTACAACCTCTTGCAGCAGGAAGTATCTCTGATTGTTTTTCTCATGATTGTAAAAAGTGGTGTAGGCAGTGGGATGATTCTACACCTTTGGCATGTTAATCCCAATCTGGTATTGAGAGGGTTTGTTGATTCTCAAAACAATGATGCAGACAGCATTGTAAGAATTGTGGACATCTGCCAGGAGCTAAAGGTTGTTCTCTTGTAAAGTGTCTATTTTTCATTTTGGATGTTTTCTGGATAGATAGATTTCACTGTTAGGTATCATTATTATTCTTGTTAGGTATTATTATTTCTGGATATCCCTAACTAGGAGCATCTGGCACCAAAGGAATAGGATTGTCTTCTCAAATGACAATTTCAATGCCAACAAATTGATGGAGGATGCTATATATTTCTTTGCTGGACATGGTTTAGAAACTGGGGAAAAGGATTTGACTTACCTTTCTATTACTGGTCCAGTAATATCAGGGATGCTTTTTGTAATGAGGGGGGGGGGGGGGAGTATGCTATAGGTATTGGGTAGTCATATACCAAGTTTACAGTCAGATGTATGGTAGCCTAATTCTTGTACTGCTGTTTATATCTAATATATTAGTATTTTTGCTGATAAAAAAAATATTTTTCTTGTTTGAATCTAAATTTTGTTCAATTAAGCAGTTCTCACTTTTCTTGGGTCCCTTTTGTTACTTTGCAATAAACTTTTGACTTTGGTTTAATGCTAATCTTTTGTCTTTGTTTTTGTTTTTTTTGCCTTTTTTAACCTATGTCATATTTGTTTACAGATTCTATCATCTGTGGTGGAAATCATGCCCTCTTATTATAGTATAAGGTTAGCAGCTGTAGCATCAAGAAAAGAATTTCTTGACCTTGAGAAGTGGTTGAGTAGCAACTTAACTACATACAAGGAAGCCTTTTTTGAGGTAATAATGCCTTCCCTCATGCCTTGATGTTTTAAGTTTTAAAGACAGTATTACATATTTATGCAGTCTTTTGGCCTTTTGTATTTTTAGTTGCACTCTGAACTTATTGTAGCAGAAAAGTGTTTGACATTGTTAGTCTTACTTTGCAGGAGTGCCTCAAGTTCTTAAAGGATTCCCATTTTGGTGGATCACAGAACCTTTCTGGCAAATCGTTTCATCAGTCTGGTGCTATTCTGAGTCTATATGCTGAGGCAGCTGCTACCATCTTGAAGGTTATACTTCAATAATTTGGTTTCTCTGCCTGTCCTAGCCTCATTTGATTTTCATTTTTACTGTGGGATCTGACCTTTTCTGATTACAGGTTCTTAAATCTCACACCGACTTGGTTGCTTCTAGACAACTTTCTGAGGAGTTGGAGAGACTGCACGTATCTATTATAGATACGAATCCAAGGCTTCAAAATGGTGGGACAGCTGATTCATCTACTTCTGATGGATATGCGGATGACATTGAAGCTGAAGCAAACTCTTACTTCCATCAAATGTTTTCTGATCAGTTAACCATTAATGCAATGGTACAGATGCTCGCTCGATTCAAGGAATCTTCAGTGAAGAGGTGATATTTTTTAAAATTTTCATCTGGCCAATCCATTACTGCAAATACATTGTAGTGCTGTATTATTTTTGAAGCTGTAATAAACTAAAAACTTGGAAATTTTTTTGGATGTGATAGGCAGTAATTTTTGTATTGAGGTTTTTTTTATGCTCACTCTATCTATTAATGGTCAAATTCATATCTGTATGTTTTTGTCCCTTGCTTGCAAATTCTGTCAAAGGCATCTTATGTATTCTTTTATCTCTACAACTTTAGATACTAGATATTGAACTATCTACTTTTGAATATTTTTGCAAGTCATTCATTAAAAAATGCAGTAAATATTATTTGATCCTTGAACCTGTTGAAGATCACAATTGTTAATCAATTATCTAAGTTTTCAACTTAATGTTATATATGATTGGACCTACTAAAATTCTGTCTTGTGGGCTGTAACTGATCTGTATATTCTTGTCCCATTGTAGATTGTTACGAACATGCTTGAGTTGAGAATGTGCCTGAATTCTTTATAATAAGAAAGTTGAATCTTACTATGTGGGTTCATTGTTAATTAGGTATATTGTTATGATATTTAATGTAAAGAAAACTTTAATTGGAAGTTTTACAAGAATTATATATTAAGGAAAAGGTGTGTAGGGAATGTTTATATGATCTCTTTGATATCTTTTGTTTCCAGATCATGTAATTATTATTTGGTCTACTGTTAAGTGCTAAAATCGTGTCAATGTTGGTGTGAGTTAACAGGGAGAAATCAATTTTTGAATGCATGATTGCAAACTTGTTTGAGGAGTATAGATTTTTCCCAAAGTATCCTGAAAGGCAACTCAAAATTGCTGCAGTTCTCTTTGGTAAGTTTTGCTTTTGGCATTGCAGATGGTGAAATTTAAGTTCTTTTTTATGATCACCAATGTATTGGGGTTTTTGATTGTGTTTCAACTAGGCAACTTTTGATCTGAATTGGTAAATTGCAATTTATGGATGATGTTTTGAATGGTGGTTTATGTTCGTATGTGTTCATCTTGTAAGCATTTTAAACTTTGGGATTGAATCTATCTTGAGCTTGAACAAGAAATAACCGAATTCGATTATGAGCCATGCCTTTTTGAGCTTGATTTAAATTTGGAGATTTTCCAAATTTTTTAAGCAATTTAAGATGTTGGACTTTGAGGTAATGAGTGAATGACTACTAATGAATCATGTCATTTAATTAGTAATATTAAATATGTGTCTAAGACTCTAATTTAATTTATTATAATGAATGTAGAAAATAAATTATATATAATTGTGCAAACTTGAGCCTTTTACCAAGCCTACTGGAGCTCAGCCCATATTCATCCTTTTGAAATACTTCATTCCTGCACTGCTACTGTTTGACATTTCCTTCACTTATTTGTTGAGGTGTTTTTATTAAACATTAAACATATCTTTTCTGTAATTATTAGTGCATACATTGAACTGAGGTGAGCTATTATATGCATAAGGCAACATAATTGCATTTAGATGGTAATGTGTTTTAGTAATTCTGCTTGCATGTATGCAAACATCTCTTGCATGTATAGTGCATACAAATTAAGAGAACTTCTTTATCATACTGGTGTGTTTTTATTAAACTTGATGTTTTTGAGCATGCTCACTACTTGCTTTAGCTATCGTTATCTTTGCACGATTTTGGAATTATATGCGTATTCTCTAATACCTTCTTTTTTTAATCATTTTACAATCCATTTTTGTTTTTTAACATGTTTCAGGTTCTGTGATCAAGCATCAGCTTGTAACTCATCTATCTTTGGGGATTGCTCTTCGTTATGTTCTTGATGCATTGCGCAAGCCTGCAGATTCGAAAGTTTGTGTTGTTTTGAAGAGTGAATTTCTTTCAAGTTTTCATTCAATATCAGGGTTGACCTTGCTTTCATATGTTACAGATGTTTTTGTTTGGAAGTCTGGCATTGGAACAGTTTGTGGATCGTCTTATTGAGTGGCCTCAGTATTGCAATCATATTCTTCAAATTTCTCATTTGCGCAGTACACATTCAGAAATAGTTTCTTTCATTGAGCAGGCTCTCGCCAGGATTTCCTCTGGTCATTTGGATGTTGATGGGGCGAGTCATGCTTCTGTTATTAGTAACCATCATTCTGCACAGGCTACAATAGGACATGTGGAGGTAAAAGTAAATTCTTTTTTCCCTTTGTATTTGACCTGTATGCTCTTTTCTAACTTAAGGCTCAAATTTAAGATTTTGATTTTAATTTTATGTTTGAATCTGTTGTGTGCTGTGATGTTAAATGAGTTCTGCCACCCACCTTCAGTATATATTTTTTTGTAATACTTACAATTTACAAACCATTAATTGTAAACATTTTATACTATCTTTGTTTTCTTATATCGTCCTACTGGTATCTGAAACTCTTCTTAAACTAACCTGGATGTTTGTGCAGACTGTTCATTTTTTTGTTATTAACTCGTCTGTTGTTTAGCTTGAGCATTAGGTAAGATTGGTGTGAGCATAGCTTTCGAAGTATATTTGTATATCCATTGTGTTTTTATTAGATTAGATGTTGAGAGTATTACGTATTTCCTTCAGTAACTGATGTTTTCATTTGATTAGATATGGTCATATGGAGTATTGTGTATTTCATTCAGTAACTCACTGAAAAATTGTTTTATAATCTCGTTCATATTATAGTCGTTTGCTTCACGTATGGCTGGAAGCCCAGCTAGATAGCTTTGAGTTGTTTTTGTTACCCATTTACGTGTGACTATCCTTTTATGATAGGTTGTTAATGATTATTCTGTGGAGACCTATTGCAGTGGTATTTGTTTTTCTGTGCTAATTGTAGGGAAAGAATCCTTATTAATACTTGTCACTTGATAAGTTTATAGCTGAATAACAAGATTATGTTCTGTCTTTATAATAGACAAGTTATTTGCTTATCCTTTCACTTTCTGTCTATTTATCTGTTTAAGTTAACAGTTGTTCATGCTGTATCCTTGTAGCAGCTCAGTGGCTCTAGTGTTATACAACCTGGGCAGCAACATTTGTCACTGCAGCTTCAACAGAGACGTGAAAATCCCTTGGATGATCGTCACAAAGCTTCTGTTGGTTCATCTACTGATGTAAAGCCATTGTTATCTTCTCTAGGGAAATCTTCAGTACTAACACCTACCGATGCTTCTAGTACCAATAAGGTATAATACTTTTTTTAAAAGCATGACGTGAATGATGTGCCTCTCCCTCTCTCTCCCTCTCCCTCTCGTAGTCTTCTGTATTTTTGCTTTTATTGTGTTAGAGACATACAGGTAGCTGAGAAGGCTACTCTGCAATTCAGTTAAATAAGCTGTTAGAATCTATTGTAACTCTTAGCTGTTGGTTGTTACATACTCTGATTTTCATATAGTTTCTATTGAACTGCAAATTTTATGTTATTTTCTCAAAGAATACACTCCAGTTTATACTAATTCAATTTCTCTGTCTCCGATGCTTTATTGTATTGCTATTTGCTCATGCTCATATTATTTTATACTGGGACTTAATTTTGTTGCTATAATTGCAGTTACATAGCACAGTTAGCACTTCGTCAATGCTATCTTCATCTTCTCCTGGTTTTGTTCGTCCTTCCCGTGGAACTACTTCTGCCAGTATATTTCTGTTACTCATGAACAGTTCCTCTTGATTAGCATAAAGGCATAAATATTAGCCTTTATTTCTGCTTTCATTTTCTGAATATATGTTTTGCTCCTTTGATATGTGCATCTGATGTAGGGTTTGGATCTGCCTTGAACATTGAAACTTTGGTTGCTGCTGCTGAGAAAAGAGAAATTCCTATTGAGGTGATCTAGCCTTTTACAATAAATTGATCGGATTGGCTGCTTTCTTGAGTTTTGCTAATGGATTTGTTCAGTTGTTTAGATTCTCAATGATTTTACATATCTGCTTGCTTACAGATAGTTTTGAAGTGTTTCATTTTTTCCTGGTCCCTGTTTTACTTTAATTTCTTATGCAAATCTAAATTTGGATTTCATTTGCTGTAATTTAACCTTCATTTTTATGCTGTTTACAGGCTCCGGGGTCAGAGGTTCAGGACAAAATATTATTTATTATTAATAATGTTTCGGCTGCTAATGTTGAAGCTAAAGCAAAAGAGTTCACTGAAATTTTGAAAGAGCAGTACTATCCTTGGTTTGCACAGTATATGGTTATGAAAAGGTTAGATTGATCAAAAATCATGTATCATGCAATTGCTTGAAAAAAGTTGCATCCATGTAGATATGAGCAAGGGTATATATACGGTGCAGATAGGGAGTGTACTTGGGGTTTTACGGTGATTTAAGTGCTGCAGGGAAGTTTAAATCTGTTGGGTTAAGTAGAGAAATAAAGAGCATAGGGCACTTAAACAGATATTAGAAACTCAGAAATTAGGTTTTGGATCTTTTCTAAGTCCTGCTTTACTTTGTTAACCAGAGTATAATTAGGGTATAAAATCACATGTAGTATTCTTGCGTCATGGACTATGTTGAATTCAGTTTACTTTGTGTATAATTTTTAGGGTATATTTTGCCATTTCTCTCAGTGAATTTTAAGTGTACTAAATTTGCCATACAAAATATACTGAACCAAGAATTAACTGATTTTGTTGACTCAGCTTAAAAATGGAAATAATGAGTATTTTAGATGAAAGAAACAATCCAATTGTTAATATTTTGCCATTTCTCTCTAGAGTGAATTTTAAGAAAGAACTGAATGTTAGAAGTTGAGAGAGAACAGGAAGTCATTAAAACTCATGATCTGAAGGGAGTTGCTTGGGGAATTGAAGGAGGAAGTTTTTGTTATACTAGGTTTTTGTTCTTATATGATAAATCCTTTTTTGTTTCAATTCCCTCTGTTTTTTGGCACATCCTACAACACAGCTGCTATATTTATCCTTTTCTAATTGATACCTCCATTTACTTCCGCTTATACCAATTGATACTTCTTTCTAGAGCAAGCATTGAGCCAAATTTCCATGACTTGTACTTGAAATTCCTGGATAAAGTTAATTCAAAGGCTTTGAACAAAGAGATTGTCCAGGCAACTTATGAAAATTGCAAGGTTTGAGCATTGTTACTGTTCCCTGCTTGATTGAAGTGAAGATGTGTAAAATTTTTGAAATAATACTCGATGTTTGCATATTCTTCAGGTTCTCTTAGGATCAGAGCTCATAAAATCAAGTTCAGAGGAACGCTCTTTGCTTAAAAATTTGGGGAGCTGGCTTGGAAAGTTAACAATTGGCCGGAATCAGGTTTTGAGGGCTCGTGAAATAGACCCAAAGTCTTTGATTATGGAGGTATTTTCCAAATTAAATATATTTCAGGAGCAGATGACATTTCAAGTGAACATTTGCTTATCGAATTGCTTTTCATGTTGCAGGCATATGAGAAGGGGCTAATGATTGCTGTTATTCCATTTACGTCAAAGGTATATTTAAGATGTGATTATCTGTTTCATTGATGTTATTCAATAGTGTGCTACATTATCATTCAATTTTGTTTTATAGGTCCTTGAACCATGCCTAAACAGTCTTGCATATCAACCTCCTAATCCTTGGACTATGGGCATTTTGGGATTGCTTGCTGAGATTTATTCAATGCCAAACTTGAAAATGAACCTCAAGTTTGACATAGAGGTTAGTTTGTTTTGTTTGCTTGTTGGAGTGTCTTTGGCATAATTTTGTCTCTCTTCCAGTCTTCCACCTATTTATTGCGTAATATTTGTGCTATACAGGTTTTATTCAAAAATCTGGGTGTTGATATGAAGGATGTCACACCAACCTCTCTCCTGAAGGATAGAAAAAGAGAATTTGAAGGAAATCCTGATTTCTCTAATAAAGATGTTGGGGGATCTCAATCACAAATGATTACTGATATAAAATCTGGCCTCGTACCTCCAGTAAATCAAGTGGAATTACCACTTGAAGTCACCAATCCATCCAACACGGGGGCTCATCCACATATACTCTCTCAGGTTTGTTCTTACATTCTTTTTTTTTTGTTAATTTATAAATTGTAAATTATTTATTGGAATATTTCTGGGTGGATAGTATGCCGGGCCTCTTCATATTTCCTCGGGAGCATTGATGGAAGATGAAAAGGTTACACCTCTGGGATTGTCTGATTCACTTCCCTCTGCTCAAGGACTGTTACAAGCAAATCCTGGCCCAGTTCCTTTTTCTATTAGCCAGGTTTGGATCTCAAAACTTGTTTCCCCTCTTTGTTGAACCATTTTTAGCTTAATTGCATGCTATTTTTAAGCATAACCAATTACTACTTCTTGTGTTTATAGATTCCAACACAGATACCTAATATTGGGACTCACGTTATTATCAATCAAAAGCTCAGTGGTTTTGGGCTGCAAATGCATTTTCAGAGGTATGGTGCTCTGTTTTGCTTCTTGTTTGAATCTATATGTCTGAGTTACTATTTTTATTTTTAATTTTTAATTTTTTTTACAGAGCTGTACCAATTGCAATGGATAGAGCTATCAAAGAGATAGTGTCTAGTATTGTGCAGCGTAGTGTTTCCATAGCAACACAAACAACCAAGGAGCTTGTTTTAAAGGTTTACTTATCAGTGAAGCCTTGCTTCTAACTGCTTGATTATTCGTATTTCCTATTTTAATCTTTGCTACAGTGGACATATTTAGGATGTTATGGTTTATAATGTCACTTTTTTTTTAATGTTGTCAATATTGTTTTTACTGTTTGATTAATTGTGTTAATATAGAAATAGCTGTTGTAGTCTTGTTTTAACTGGATGCCTTCAACAGACAAAGCTTGTACCCAGTTTGTTTTGCTTGAATTTAATTTATGTAATTAATTTGCAGGACTATGCCATGGAATCTGATGAGACACGCATATTAAATGCGGCACACTTGATGGTCGCTAGTCTGGCTGGAAGTTTGGCTCATGTTACGTGCAAAGTAATTCCCTTAAAATGATGTCTATATTGTTGCTTTATATCTTAACAAATTCTTTTAGGATTATATGCTTTTAGGCTCAATTGTTTTATTTTCTTTTCCCTAATGTATCTCTATCTCTTCTAGGAACCATTACGGGCATCAATATCTGGCCAACTGAGGACTTCACTTCAGAACTTAAATATTGCTAATGAAATTTTGGAGCAAGCTGTGCAACTTGTCACCAATGATAATCTTGATCTAGGCTGTGCAGTCATTGAACAGGCTGCTACCGATAAGGTTAGTTGCTAAATTTGTTTGTCGTTATAGCTATTTGTGGCAGTGTCGGCAGGGGAAAATGTGCTTTTGTTGCTTCTTTTATTTGGTAATATTATAAAAACAATTAATTTTATTAGAGAATTTGTACCTTATTCTAGATGTTTCCGTTGTTGTAAATACTGCATAGCATTGGTATATGTGAACTACCAATTGATCACCTCTGTAATATTTTTGCGTTTGTAAGAATGAGTATTTATCAATTGTATCCTTTCTTGTATGTGATTATTTGATTACTTTGTGAAACACTTTCTGCATTATAATTAACTGGTGAAACAAAAAGGGGATGGAGTGAAAGTGCATCCATAGGTCACAATTTATTTTGACCTTTTGTTTAAATGTATTAAAGTGTACTGAACTAAAAAGAATTGCAAGGCTGCGAAAATAAGAATATGAAGAAGAGTACACTAAAAAGGCGCAATGCAAATTGTGTAGGTAATGGATTTTTTTTTATATGTTCTATCTGTTGGGGTCTATCTATAAGGTGGTTTAAATCCATTATTGAAGGAAATATAGTATTTTCTAGGTTTAATTCTTTGACAATCCTAATAATACACCTTATGTATGTGTTTTTTTAATCTTAACGTGCATATAGTTTTTGGTGTATGCTTGGAGTTTTGTTCAATGACTGGTAGTGGCAACTGCCATTTCTCTACTGATATTTACAGTGATAAACATTGGTTAATAATAATGCAAGTTTTTCTTAGTAAGTCTTGATTTGTTTAATCCATTATTTCCTATCTTGTTGTCATTGATGCTATATACTATTTTATAGGCAATAAACACCATTGATACAGAGATTGGTCAACAACTCTCTTTGAGAAGGAAGCATCGAGAAGGTATGGGTTCTACATTTTTTGATGCAAATTTGTATCCTCAAGGTTCTATGGGTGGTGTTCCAGAGCCTCTTCGCCCCAAGCCTGGTCAGTTGTCCCTCTCACAACAACGTGTCTATGAGGTATGCATTTGTCTAGTGTTAAATGTTTGGTAGGATTTAATACTAAGAAGAACAGTACAGTGTTTAATTTCTGTTCATTTATATTTAGGACTTTGTTCGGCTTCCCTGGCAAAGCCAGTCTAGCCCGAGCTCACATTCTATGTCTTCTGGTGTTGCTGTTCAATCTGGCACTGGTCTTACTGGCACCAATGGTTCTGTATCAGGGCAGAGTAACCCTGGATACCCTGTCACCACAGGTTATGAAGGAGTATCTCGACCATTAGATGATATGACAGAATCAAATTTGGCTCCACATTTTAGGTCCCCACTTTTTGTTCCCTATGCCTATGTCTTTGTCAGTCTATAATTCTAATTTTATTCACAATCTGCATTTAATGTTTCAGTGCTTCCTCAATTAACATTAGAGCAGCTGACAGTGTTTCCCAGCATAGTTTGGAGAAAGACTCTGTTGCCTCATTTCCTTCAGCTGCTTCCACCCCTGAATTGCATGCAGTAGATTCTTCTGAAGTGAAAGTGAGAGTTTTACATGAAAATCATTATTGCATGTGTTTCTACTTTGTCATGATTGGTGCCTAAATGTGTTTCCTAACTATGGCAAGGAATCTGGAACTTCTTCACAGCCACTGGTTACATCAGGTGCTGTGGAGCGCCTTGGAAGTAGTTTTTTGGAGCCTTCTCTCACAACAAGAGATGCCCTAGATAAATTCCAAATTGTTGCACAAAAGGTTGTTACTGATCTTTAGATTCTTTGGATATTTTAATCTGTGTATCCCATTGTAGAAGGTTATTGACAGCCTTTGTGCTATATTGGTTTCAGTTGGAAGCTATGGTCAGCAATGATTCCAGGGATGGAGAAATACAGGTATAATGCTGTGGTTCACACTTTTTCAAATCATACAGTCTTTGCTGTTATGCCTAATATGAATTGCTATTGCTGCTATTGTTTTTTTACCTTGATAATTTCTTTTCCACGTTTTAATATCTGTTTTGGGTTCTTATGTTTAGGGTGTCATTTCTGAGGTTCCTGAGATCATACTTAGATGTGTTAGTCGAGACGAGGCAGCTTTAGCTGTGGCTCAAAAGGTGCACTTTCCTCTGCTGGGAATTTTATGATTCGTGAACTTTGCTGAATGTCTAATGCCATATGTATTATCATAAATTGATTACTTCAGCAGTTTCATACTAATTGTCTGTCCTATGTTTGATACTACTCTCAATTGAAGGGATTGACAATTAATAAATTTTTAAACAGGTTTTCAGGGGTTTGTATGATAATGCATCAAACAACATTCATGTCACTGCTCATCTTGCTATCCTAACTGCCATTCGTGATGTTTGCAAGCTTGCTGTCAAGGAGCTTACTAGTTGGGTATGTTTTGTTTCACTGACAAGTCACATATTCTTTATACTTGAAGCTTTTTTAATAAAATTGCATATTTGGAAAAAAATTATTGATTCTCATTCCTTAAATTTGATGGTTTAGGTATCTTCTGTTTGCAGATAAATAACAAAATATTTTAAGGAGAGAAACAGTAAATGATTGTTACAAAATATGTTTTTTATTTGCCCTAAAATACTCCCTTTTGTTTTTTTATACAAGAAGCAAACAACTAATTCATCAAAACCAATGAAAGTAGTTAATTAATTTATTCAAAAAATACCCATAGAATTAAATTGTTTTAGTAGTGATTATAGTTAATGACAGTACACATAATCAAGAGATAATTTTTTCTACTGATGAATGGCTTGTATTTTTAATATGCCTATGAATGCATCCACTTGTATGGGAAAGAGTTAGTGCTTCATTAATAGATTTCAAAATAAATTAAGGAAATTAGCAATTAATACATCTCAAAGTGGGTGTATGTTTCTTATTATTAGGAGAAAAAGATGCATTCATTTTTTTCTCATTTAAAGGACTGGAGTCTGGAGGGAGTACCATCTAGAAACAGTTTTGTAGACATTGATGTCTTAGTTATATTATGGATATGATAAATCAAGGAGCAAATGCAGCCAGCTAACAGCTAATATTCCAACAGTAACATTTGCTCGTGATTTGCTTATAAATTGTGTATTGCATACTCCTTGCAGGTAATTTACTCGGAAGAAGAAAGGAAATATAACAAAGAAATTACTGTTGGCCTCATCCGTAGCGAATTGCTAAATCTTACTGAGTACAATGTTCATATGGCCAAACTTATTGATGGAGGAAGGAACAGTATGTCCAAAGAAGATATCTTTTATGGTTTTACCTTTTTCTATATTATTATAATTATAGTTATAATTATAATGAAGCAACTTCTCTGGATGAATGTGCAGAGGCTGCAATGGAATTTTCCATTTCCCTTCTTCAAACTCTGGTTGTTGAGGAACCTAAAGTTATTTCAGAACTTCACAATCTTGTTGATGCTTTGGCAAAGGTTTGTATTTGTACATGAGTCTCTGCATTCCTTACTGTGCCTTCAATTCCTTACAATATATTATTTTTCAGCTTGCTACAAAGCCTGGATGCCCTGAGTCATTACCACAGCTTCTTGAAATGATCAAGAATCCTGGTGCTATATCCTCTAGTAATGCTGGAAAGGAGGATAAGGCAAGACAATCAAGAGACATTAAGGTCATAAGAGAAATTTGGTTCAGCTACCACTTTTGTTCATCCTAATTTGGTCGTCTGGTTTGTTATCCATGATTGTTTTTGGTTTTTCTGAAATCTGATTTTTTTGTTACCTACAAAAAAAAAAAAAACAGGTGCCTGGTCTGTTACCTGCAAATAGGGAAGAGTTCAACAGCATTGATTCTATTGAACCAGATCCTGCTGGGTTCCGGGAGCAGGTATCATGACATTGAAATTGATTATAAGTTTGAATTTTTTTTGAATTACTTGCTGAGATAATCCAAAATTGTTGCTAAATTATTTGAGTCATAAAAGAAAACATTGAATATATTTGCAAGTTGTGGCTATTGTAAGAACAATCTTGCTCTGAATGCGGAGTATATGGCAATGTAGTTTCAGAATGATACTTTGAAGTTCAATAGTTTTTTCTTTCTAGATTGCTTGCCTTTTATTTTTCCTTTGTTTAGCAAAGGGACATCAGCGTAATTTCCTTCTTTAATTATCTCTATGCTGGACCAGAAACTAAACTTGAACTCCTAATGATTACTTATTATGCACATATTGTAGGTTTCCATGTTGTTTACAGAATGGTATAGGATATGTGAACTTCCTGGTGCCAATGATACAGCTTTTGCCCACTTTATCTTACAATTGCATCAGAATGGACTACTTAAGGGAGATGATCTTACGGATCGCTTTTTCCGACTATTGACGGTGACTTTCTTTCTTCATGCTGGTTACTCTTTTCCACTGATGACCAGGATTGTCAATTTAATCTCTTTCATTGTTTTTTTTTTCCCAGGAACTAGCTGTTGCACATTGCTTATCCACTGAGATGATTAATTCAGGGTCACTGCAATCTCAACCGCAGCAGACAATGTCATTTCTTGCAATTGATATTTATGCAAAGCTTGTCTTCTCAATCTTGAAGGTTGTCAGCTGTATATCTTTTTCGTTTCTCTTATTTTCTTTTGGGAAGCTTTAGCATCTTAGCTGTTTGGTTGGTTGTTGGAACAGGGATCAAACAAACTCTTTCTTCTTTCCAAGGTGTGTAATAAACCAAAGTTTGAATGCATTCTCTCTCTCTCTCTCTCTCTCTCTCTCTCTCTCTCTCTCGTGCTTTATTAATTATATAGTTGTGGTCTAATATTTCCCATTGCTTTGTGGCAGATTCTGGCAGTTACTGTCAGATTCATTATAAAAGATGCAGAGGAGAAGAAGGCCTCTTTTAATCCAAGGCCACTTTTCAGATTATTCATCAACTGGCTTCTGGATCTTGGTTCACTTGAGCCTGTTACTGATGGTGCAAACCTTCAGGTGTTTATCACTTTCATTTACTTCTTCAATAGTATTTTATTTGTTTAAATTTTGGGTACAAAAATGGGTTCAACTTGTTAATACCCAATAACATTGTTGATACTGGTTTTGAGTTTGAAACTGTCGAATTTTGTCAGTACTCAGTAGATGATTTTATGATTGACCCATAATCACCTGGCAATTAAGATGGTTATTTTATTTGTGCTGAATTAGTTAATATTACAGACATGTGTGTTTGACTAATACCACTTCATGTTTGCAGATTTTAACTGGTTTTGCCAATGCATTTCATGCTTTGCAGCCCCTCAAAGTTCCTGCATTCAGGTTAGGATTTTCTACTTGTGATTCATAGGCTGTATTGTGGTTTAGTCTAACAATAATGGTCTTTGAATGTAATGTAGACTTGTTAAGTGTTTATGTGTTCTGTTATCATGGAATTTCTGTATTCATTTAGAATTCCAATTCCTATTTGTGGAAAGATGAAAATATTGTTGGTTAGAGATCATTTACTTCTAGTTTACTTTGTTGGATCTTTCCTTGCTAAATCCATGCATCTTTTGCTTGATGTCCTTGTAGAGAGACCTTAGTTAGAGTTCTTCTTTAGCATGCTTTCATGAGGTTTTGGTTATGGTGGCTCTTATCTAGGAATTGTAATAATAGAATTTTAAACTTTTGTATTTATGTTGTGGTGAACAATGATAGTTTGATAACATTCTCTTTGTACCTAGATGAGAGAATTACAATATGCAGTTAGTTTGTTACCTGTACATGTATACTAATGTCCATAAAGTATTTTGTTCTCCCTGGCATTGCATCTATACTATATTTGAGTGATTATGTATGTTAATTGTCCTGATGCTAAGTTTTTGTTGTTTGGAGTGAGTATCTTTTATTAAGTTCATTTGATAATTTTTGTCTGTAATAAATTGAACCTAATGGCTCTCTTTTAACAATTATTTGCCTGTGAAGTCTACAAATCACTTATTACCTTGTATATCCATTTTTAATACTTGTTTTGTTTGATATTGTTTTAAAACTTGGTTCCTTTGTGGGAATGTTTCATCAGTTTTGCATGGCTTGAGTTGATTAGTCACAGGAGCTTCATGCCAAAAATGTTGACTGGTAATGGTCAAAAAGGTTGGCCTTATATCCAAAGGTTGCTTGTAGATCTGTTCCAATTTATGGAGCCTTTTCTGAGGCATGCTGAACTTGGAGAACCGGTTTGTCTATATCTTGGCCTCAATTATTTGCTTCCAACTGGGTCTATGCACAATAATGCTTCTTACATCTACATTTTTTTGTTAACTTTTTTATGACCAGGTTCGTGTCCTCTATAAAGGCACACTTAGGGTGCTCTTAGTGCTACTTCATGACTTCCCGGAGTTTCTCTGTGATTATCACTTTACCTTTTGTGATGTTATTCCTCCAAGTTGCATACAGATGAGGAATATCATTCTAAGTGCATTTCCGCGCAGTATGAGGCTGCCAGACCCATCTACTCCTAATTTGAAGGTCTTAGAATCTCATACTTACCTTTAAACGTTTGTTTAAGATTAAGGAAGCATTAAGTTGACGTAGTTGATGTGACTGCCTTGTGCTTCTGTACACAGATAGATTTGCTTCAGGAAATAACCCAATCGCCTCGCATTCTTTCTGAGGTTGATGCAGCACTTAAAGCAAAGCAGATGAAGGCTGATGTAGATGAATACCTTAAGGTCTGTCCCCATCCCTCTTTGAATTGGTTTGTTATTATAATTCAGTAGAATGATTATGCTTGTTGCTTGTATATAATTTTTGAATTATTTTTGCTGAAGATTTTCTTCCTTTCATTTATCTAACTGTTCACTCCAATCTATTTTGTTATCAGCCTCTGCTACATAATTGTCTTGCTTAGCTTATTTTTTTCTTTTTACTTATGTTTTATTTACAAGTGTTCAATCAAATTTCTGCAGACAAGACAACAGAGTTCGCCATTTTTATCTGAACTGAAGGATAAGATGCTTCTCTCACCCAATGAAGCAGCCTCTGCTGGGACTCGATACAATGTGCCGTTAATTAACTCCCTTGTGCTATATGTTGGAATGCAGGTACTTTAAATTGGAAACTTTTAATATTTGCCTCTGCATTAATGAGTCAATAACCACATTGAGTTTCAAAATTGTTGAAGTTTGTGTTCTAAGCATGTTAGAGCATAATACTATAAATCTTTATTGATTGGAGCATATTTATATCCTTTCTTCTTTTTCATTTTATTTTTGAATATGTAGACTTGTGTAATAATGCAATTATCTAAATGATGCATAAAAAAGTTGTTTCTTTTATAGTATTTATATTAGTAAATGTGTCATGAGCGAACAACTTCTTTCATTAGGACAATGATTAAACATTGAAGATTTGTGTTGAATTTATGTCTAGCTTGCATTCTTCGAGAGTAATTTCTTACTGTATTTTATAAGCTCGTGAATACAAGAGAAAATATTGGAAAGCATAAGATGGAACCGAGAAAGACTAAGCTACTAGAAAATAGAGAAGTTCTGATGTATGAAATTGTGATTTTATTCCATTGTTTAAAAACACTACAGAAAGATATTTATACAAGCTATTTGTAACTGGTAATTACCAGTTTAGACTAGAAGACCAACACAAATTAGTAACTGAGTTGTGATTAACTATAAGTTGTAGCTGTAACTAGTTGCTCTTACCAATTTTTATGTTTTGGTATAGGCAATCCATCAGCTCCAGGGACGAACTCCCCATACACAAACGTCAGCAAATGCTTTCCCCTTAGCCGTATTTTCTGTTGGTGCTGCATTGGATATTTTCCAGACACTAATTGTGGACTTGGACACTGAAGGGCGCTACCTTTTCCTAAATGCTATTGCCAACCAACTGCGTTATCCTAATACTAATACACACTACTTTTCCTTCATCCTTCTGTACTTGTTTGCAGAATCAAACCAGGTACATTTAAACTTGTGGCATTTTTTTTTTTTATGTTTAGTTCAATCAAACAAATTCAAGTCAAACAAATTCAGTCAAACCTGTTTTGTGCTTCTAATAAACTTGTGTTTCTAATTATGTTTTATATGGTCTGGATAGCATATATTTAACTGGATATTCTTGTTTTGACATAGCAGGAAGTTATCCAAGAACAAATTACTAGAGTCTTGTTAGAACGCCTAATTGTTAACCGTCCTCATCCCTGGGGTCTCCTCATTACTTTTATTGAGCTGATTAAGGTATATTCTTTATTTTGCTTGTGTAATTTTCTCGTTTTGATACAGATTATGGGTATCCTCCACAGGTTACTAACCAAATCTCTTATTTTCTCTATGCAATTTTTCTTGTCTTTTGCCAGAATCCTAGGTACAATTTCTGGAACCGGAGTTTCATAAGATGTGCGCCAGAGATTGAAAAACTTTTTGAATCGGTGTCAAGATCTTGTGGAGGTCCAAAACCAGTGGATGATAGCATGGTTTCGGGTTGGGTCTGATTGTCCATTGTCCATAGTCTTTTCTGCTTGTTAGTTCTGTGTAGGCTAGCTAACCATGTTAGTTAGGACTATTTATACACTCTTGTTAATCTAACAGTGCTGTTTTTACATTGTAAATGACGTTTTAGTTTTAGTGAAAACTCTTCTTTCAGATGTTATGACTACGTACTTGTTTACATTGCAGCATGAGTCTTAATTCCATATCATACATACATGTTTCCATAGCTTTCAATTAGACAATTCCTATTTAAATGGATAAAAGTAACTGAGGGCTACAAAGTACTACCTCTGTCTTTCTATACAAGATCTTTTTTATTTCATTGATTCTCTCCTTTATAAGATTCTCTTCTAAAAGTCTAGTACATTAATTATTATTATCCTATAGTATCTTTAATTAGTGTATTTTCTCTCCAAACAATAATTTTTCCTTGGTGAAAAACAACTAAGGGGAGAGAAATGAAGAATAATTTTGGAAGAACAGTATAATAATTGATAAATTTAATGTGATTAATTAAATTAATCACTTTTTTAATGGGTTTGAATTAGTTGAAAAAGTCATATATATAGATATAGTAGTATTGGTTAAGAAAAGCGTTTGCTATAAATAAGCTTGTTAGTAAGTTATTAATTTTAATTTCTAACTAAGCCAAAAGTTTATACCTGCTTTTTTGCGAAGTCTAAAAAAAAAAAAAAAAGCCTGCAATTTTGAAGGTCCGAGACCTAGTTAAAAGGTGTAAATCCAGAAGAGAATAATCAAAATTTAGTGAACTTTAACTCACGAAGAACATTCAACCTATTTGTTAATTGGAGAAACAACAGTTTCTTTTAACAAAAAGGTGGTGAAGATGCTGTAACACAATCTCCCTTATCCTCTAGCCCTTCTCAAGATATTCGAGGATGATGCCTTGAGAGTGGCATCTTCAGCTTCTCAGCTAAGGTAATTTGTACACATAAAAGTTGCCCAACATCACCATTTGAGCATATATAAACTCTAACCAACGTTTTTCTACAAGATGAGCCACAATACTCTATTTTCCATTTGGAAGGTAGTAAACAAGGGACAATCTTTAACATAATGGTAGGTGTGAAGCCCAAGAAATTTGTGAAGGGGAGTGAGTCTCAGATGTTTGCATCTGTTGAAATCTTTTCATTGTTGATCGCCTCAAGTTCAGCTTCTGCTTCTCTGCCTTTTGCCTCACTAGGCATATTTTCTTCTGGGTCCTGGCTGAAGCCCTAAATTGTTTTCTCTCAAGCTCATTCTGCAATCATAGGAGAGGAATGATTAGTGGAAAAAAAGGGGAACAATGAAGACATGTATTTTGCTCAAGAGTCTACTTGTGTTGCTAATATGACATAAAGTGACCTAGCCCTTATCGAAATCATGTCATGGAAAGTTATAAGGTTAGTCTAGGGATGAAGAGAGAAGAGAAGGAAAGAGATGTGGTGGGTTCGAATGGGTTGCTAACAAAAACTAATAATATTAATATTTACCGATAAAAAAAACAGGTCAAATTAAACATATGAGGACATATTGTTAAACTCGGGTTCTTGCTGCCTATGATCATCATGTGAAACTTGCAACTTTATACCATTTACTAAGAGTTCAAGTTTGCATTATGTTTAACCTTCACAGCATTTGAGGGTTGATGTACACAGTCCAATGTAAAGTAACCGGTTTGATCTTGCAAAATTAGTGGAGGCTTGTGCTTTGTTCCTCTAACTTCTCAAAGGATATAACTTGTGTTCAATATACATATTTAAATACCATATAGAAGGAATAAGCTTACATGCTTGAATTGCTTGTGCTTTGTAGTTTGTTCCTTTATCTTCTCAAAGGTTATTATAACTTATATTCGATATACAAATTTAAATATCATTTAGATGGAATAAGCTTACATGCCTGAATTTTATCCATCTTGTCCATAGCTTTTCTTGTTTGCTGCAATTCCCAATCATTTATAGCGTTTTCCTTCCTTCTCAACCTATTAACAGATTAATTATCATAAAAAAAATTTGCCTTGTTAGTGTCTCAATCACAATCACAAACAAACAAACAAAAGTAAAGGATTGAGAGTTTTATGCTTTGTTATGACTCACTTGAGCATAAGTTCAACATGCTTGGCCTTCTTACGTGCATCTCTTTCATCTTCTTCCTGTTTCCTCCTTACGATATCATCCATCATTTTTGTGTGTTCATAGCCTTCACATTTTGGGGGTTTATATGTGCAGGCATGGCGGGTTTGGCCTTGGAAAAATGGACTCTCTTCTCTAACACAGGGTAATGTTATGTTGTGAAGTTCATGTTCTTGAGCTGCAAGGTAGGTGTTGCATATTGCTGAGAGTCTCGAGTCTTCTTCTTCTTGGCTTCCATTTTGCCCCGAATGAACAGATTCTGATCAAAACATCATCAGATTAGGCATTATGAGTAGTATTTAGAGAGTGTTTACAAAATTAATTTTGAAGTAATATAATTAATGCTCGACTTTTTAGTATTTAAAAGTAAGTTAGTTGTAAAACTTAGTATAATTTTTTTTATCTATAGTAAAATTTACTTAGTTAATTCAATTCCATCGATTTTAAAGGTAGAATCAAACATGCTATAGAAAGTACTTAAACTAAAATTATGTTAGTTGGTATTTCAACGTGATTCTATATTATATGAATAGAAAATCCAAACATGCAATACATGAGATGACATAACAAACCTGTAAGATGGATAGAGGATTTGCAGAACTTATTGGCATGTTCCAACCATTCATCAATATCTGAGAGGCAAGTCGACAAGTTATTGTTGTTGTTGTAGTCGTCAACTTTGGAAGTGGCGATGCCAAAACTCTGGAATTCCAAAAACCAAATAGGTTATATAGATTGGTGAGTCCATCATTTTTGTTTAACGATGATGACATAATGAACCAAACCATTCAAACATATTGAATCAAGAAAATTCGTGTCAATCAATGACATGAAAACATGGAACATTGGCAAACATTTTCAAGAATCCAGAAAAAGAAATAGCTAGAAAGAAACAAAAGGGCACCAAGAAAACGTATGAATGTGCAACATGTCATTGATAACAAAGTATATAAAGGACAAAAGTTGATTGTAGTAGAAAGATTCATTGGAAAAAGAAGCAAAAAAGAAGTTTTTCTTGAAGGAATGTTGATTAATTGTACGAACCTGGTCTCTTGGAGTGGAGAACTCAGTGGCATGGTGTGAATAATGGGAGTGGCTGCAAATGGTGGAGGGAGATTCTTGCAGAGCAGTCACGAGAGAACTCATGCTCCATGCAGAGTTTTTGAAGCTTCTTGCTAAACAAGAAGAACAAGAAGAAGAATCAGATTTGTTGGAGCAAAAAATGGACATGTTGGATTCCTTGTGTTGCGAGTTGCGACGTGTGTGTGCTTGCTTTGTTTACAACATTGCCAATTCAAAATAGTCTTCTATAGACGAGTTTAGTTCCCATGACTTCAAATTTTTAGGAAACAGAGGGTACATGGACGTGGTTACTTATTTATTGTTTAAATATGTTTTTTTTATATATATTTTTTTCAGTTTATTACTTAAATAATATTTTGTTTTATTTTACTATTTAATATTTTTAAATTTTTACGTTCGTTAGTTTAAATTTTTTAAGTGATGATGTAAAATTCTGTTAATTTATTAAACCATCACTTAATTAATGATGTGACATTATGTTAGTTTGATATGTCATTTTTTAACGGATTAAAACAAATAACTGATGTTAAAAGATAAAATTTAGAAATGTCATATACTAAAATAAAAAAATAAAAAAATCTTAGGTAATAAATTGAAAAAGGGATATATGAATGGAAAATATATTTAAATATTTATTTATTATTTTGTAAATGAATAAAATAAGATGGTGATTGGAGCCATAGTTATTATAATTCTTAGGAAAATGTTAAGTATATTGTCTATATCAATATGGGAAAAGTGACTTGTACTTACACTTAGTATCATAAGAACAAATTTGTAGTTAGTTTTATGTATAAATATGATATAATGAATAATTTTATTTTATATTATCAACTTAAAAGTTTTTTTAACATGATTTTTGATTCATTGACACTTTAAATTTTTTTTACAATCAATCCATAAATTTTAAACTATTAATGTAGTTAATTTAACATGAAAGTATGAAACAGAATAATAGCTTTAATAGATGGTTTAGAGAATAGTTATCAGATAAAATGATATAAAAAAAATTCGAGAGTAAAGAAAGGTATTCCTACTTCCTTTATTATATATAGTTATTATAGATTACAATAAAAAATATAAAGTTATTGAAAACTATAAATCATGTTTAAAGTTTTATTAAATAAGATATGCAATTAACTAAATTTTATAATTTTTAACAAAATTCAATCAATAATAAATAAAATATATTTTAAAATTGTGTTAAAAAGTGTGCCTCAACATTTTCTTATCACAAAATAAGAAGTTATATAATTTTATTGTGAACATTTTTATTAAAAACTAATAGTATTTTTATTGTTAACAAAATATTATCCTAATTAAACGATAATAATTATAATGCATTGTATTGTATCAATTACAGAAGAAGAACGTATACAATAATAACTACATGACATACAAGAATTTTGACCTTCAAAATTCAAAGGATAAATATCCATTTTAATGTGTTAGTATGAGGCGAGAATAAATTAATCCTAAAAATATTAAAAAAATTAAATTTAATTCTTAGATGTAAAAAAAAATGAGAAATTAATCTTATGCATAATTTAATAATAAATTTATTCATAAATTTTATAATTTAATGTCAAATTGATCATTAAAAATATAACTTATTATTAAATTGATCATTATAATTTAATCAGCAAAATGATATCATAAATTTAAGTATAATGATTGAATCAATTTGTGGCATTTTATACATGTTAACTAAATTTTAAATTTTTTATCAGCACTGAAGGAGTAAAATGGATATTTATGCAAAATCAAAAGGTCCAGTTGTTAAAAGAGAACAATGACATACAGGAGAGAGAATGCTTTTTCTTCAATCTAAAAACTAAACTACTGCATTTAGCCTTATAATATATATAAAACAGAAAACAAATAATTGGTCCACATTGTACATGGCCTATAAATGTGGGTGACTAATTGATAAAAAGAAACTAACTCCTATTTACACATCCCTATATAACAGAATAATAAACCAAATAAAAACCAGAAACAGTAAAAGCAATTGACTACAACATTATTTTCCCTCCCTTGAACTATATGCAAAAAGAAAACAAACATTTAGTTTACCACTGACGCATTAACCATTCCTAGCATACTCCGTAATTTCAAGAATTGTTCTAACTTGAAAGGCTTTGTCATTATGTCTGCAACCTGTTCTTGAGAATTACAGTAGCTCAACTCCACAACTTTGTCTCTGGTCAAATCTCTAAGAAAATGAAACCTTATATTGCTTTTGTCGTGAAAATCAAAATTCTTTGATAGTTGTATAGTAGAATTGTTGTCACACTGAATCAAAGTACTCTTTTCCTCCTTATGACCAAGTTTCTCTAAAACCTTTCTTAGCCAAACACACTGACAAGCACAAAACACAGCAGCTATGTACTCAATCTCAATATTAGACAATGTCACTACAGACTATTTCTTAGAAGACCATGGAACTGCTCCAGAACCAAGTAAGAATGCAAAGCCGAAAGTGCTCCTGGGATCATCCAAATCACCAGCAAAATCACTGTCAGTGTAAGCCACAAGATTTGTGCAACCACCTTTTTTGTAGAAAATTTCAAGCTCAGTTGTATCTTTCAAATACCTTAATATTCTTTTTGCTGCAAGCCTATGAGATTCAGTTGGACAAGACATGAATCTACAAATAAGACTCACTCCATACATCAAATCAGGTCAAGTTGCAGTCAAGTACATTAGACTGCCAACTACCTGTTTGAACAAAGTTTCATCAACTTTGGTTCCAGCTTCATCCTTTGACGATTTCGTGCCTGCAACAATAGGATTGTTTACTGAATTGCTTTTATCCATTCCAAACCTTCCTAAAATTTCATGAGCACACTTTCTCTGACACACAAAAATCCCATCTAAACTTTGTACTACTTCAATCCCAAGAAAGTATCTCATCATCCCCAAATCAGTCATGTCAAATTCCAACATCATGGAATTCTTAAAATCATCATATGTCATACCCTAATTTCATGCGCGGACAATTGTTTGTCGACGTGCGGATTTTTGTTGGTCACGTTGAGTTGCTTAAAGCCAATTGTCGTGCGATCTGTAAGATTTTGCAATGTTTCTGAAGGAAATAAGCCAAAAACTCAAAATGGGGGTGAACTGATCAATTTAGGGGGTGTTCTTTAGCCTTGGGCCCATCTAGGCCCATAAGGAAGCTTCAACATGAAGCAACCAGCTCGCCTGGGCAAGCATGTTACTTCTGACTTAAGCCACCTGCTTGCCTGGGCGAGTTGAGCTTGCCCGGGCGACAAGCTCCTCCTTTATTTTGGCTATAAAAAGGCGTGGAAGGCTAAGGGGAAGGGGTTCAACACCTTTGGAAATCATATTTCACTTAAAATTAGTGAGGAGAAGAAGAAAGAAGGAGAAAATCAAGGCCAAGACGCTTCCGTAACGCTTCTGTGATGTTTTCGTGATCGATTCCGTGAACGTTCTTCGCTGGTCTTCATCTGTTCTTCGATCTTCGATCGATTAGTTTTCAATTTCGAAGCTTTGAATTCATTCTATGCACCTTTAGGGGTCCATTCTTGCTTTGTATGTCTTCATCTTCATTATTCTACTTTCGGTATTCTTTTTCTTTGTTTTAAGCAAGTTTCGACCGATCGTTTAAGTCGTAAGCTCACTTAATCAATGTTAAAATGAATTTGACTGATCATTCATGTTGTAACCTCAGTTAATAAAAAAATAAATAAGTTTCAACCGGTCATTTACCTCGAAAGTTCTCTTTAAATAAGTTGAGAAATAATCAAGTGAAACTAAGGCTAAAATCAACTCACAAATCAAGCTTTTTCCCGCAAAAAGGTAATTTGAAACCGTTTCAAGGTCCAACGCCTTAACAGTCCTTTTTACTTTTATCGGTTAAAGTGAACCATTTAAAAGTCTAAAATCAACACCTCGCATAACTTCTCTTGCTTTTTAAAAGAACTACATAGGTCTGAGTTCCTCATCGCAATTGAGAATACGTAGGAGAAAAAACATCACTTTTGTCGACCCCAAAAGATAAAAAACATAAAAATGGGAAAATAAAATAAGTTAAAAGTCATGATTTCGCACATTTGATTAAAGGTTGTCGTCTCTTGTGACGGACGTGTGAGGTGCTAATACCTTCCCCGTGCGTAAAAACAACTCCCGAACTTTTTATTCTTAAAGTTCGTAGACCCGCTTTTTGGTTTTTCTTACGTTTTCCTCAAATAAACGTTGGTGGCGACTCTGTGCATTTTCCTTCCTTGGAAGACGCACCCGTGAGTCTCGCATCGCCCTCCTGCCAAATGGTAGGTTGCGGCATCATACATACTTTTATCATTTCCAGTATATATTAAATCATCAACATAAATACTTACTATTGAAATTTTACCTACTTCCTTCGACTTTGTACGTGAACAGTGTGTGTTCACATAAACACCTTTCGTAGCCTTCTCGAACAAAGTAAGCCTTTATCTTGCTATACCACGCCCTTGGTGCTTGCTTCAAGCCATACAATGTTTTTCTTAGCTTGTAAACTTTTCCTTCTTCACCTTTCTTCTCATATCCCAATGGTTGTTGCACAAAGATTTCTTCATTGAGTTCACCATGAAGAAATGCACTCTTTACATCTAGCTGAAAAACATCCCAATTGTTTTGTGCTGCCAAAGAAAATATTAATCAAATGGTGTCAAGTCTGGCAACTGGAGCAAAAACTTCAGTATAATCAACTCCATACTGATGTGCATACCCCTTCGCCACTAGCCTTGCTTTGTACTTGTCTACCTCTCTATTCTCATTAAGTTTGGTCTTGAAAACCCACTTAACTCCAATTGGCTTCACCCCTTTTTGTAGAATAGTTAGCTCCCAAGTCTTGTTCTTTTCTATTGATTCAATCTCTGCCATCATTGCATCCCTCCACTTCTTACTCTTGACAGCTTGTTTAAATGTAAGTGGGTCACCTTCAGTGAGCATTATCCTAGCATTCAGACCATCTTCATCTGACAAACCTTCATTTGTTACATAGTCTATTGCCAAGACGGTGGTCCGCTTACCCTCCCTTCATTCAGAATTGGTGAATCATCTTTAGTTGATTCACTAAAAAAAGAACTAGTTTCACTTGAGTTTCTTGTATCAACATCACTGCCTTCTTCTTCAATGTTGTCTTCTTCTTCATTGTTTTCTATTCCCTTTTCCATGTTATTCTCATCATCATCATCGTTCCACTTTAAAACATCTGATCTGCATTCTTCATTGCCTTTGCCCCAATTCCAGTATTCATCTTCTTGAAAAATCACATCCTTGCTAATGATGATTTTCTTGGAAATTGGATCATATAATCTGTATGCCATTGATTCATCACTTACTCCCAAGAAAACACACTCCTTGCTTTTGTCATCGAATTTTCTTCTCTTCTGGTCTAGGACATGTGCATGATCTACACACCCCAAAACTCGAAAGTAACCAACCATTGGCTTCACATCGCTCCATGCCTCTTCTAGGGTTTTGTTCTACACAAGCACAGTAGGACATCTATTGAGGATATGCACACTCCATTTTACAGCTTCGGGCCAAAACATTTTAGGAACATGCTTCTCAGCTAACATAGAACGCACCATGTTCATTATCGTTCTATTTTTCCTCTTTGCAACTCCGTTTTGTTTAAGAGTATAGGCTACAGTCAATTGTCTACTAATGCCTTGATCTTTGCAAAATTCTACAAACTCATTTAAGGTAAATTCACCACCTCTATCTGTCCTCAAAGAAGCAATATATGCATCAATCTCTTTTTCAACATGAGCTTTAAAATTTCTAAACATGGAAAAAGCTTCTGATTTTTCATGTAAGAAATAAATCCAAGTTTTATGAGTGAAATCATCAATAAAACTTAGGATGTACCTTTTGTTGTTGTTTGATTATGGTTTAATAGGCCTGCATATGTCTGCATGCACAAGTTGTAGCTTATTTGATGCTCTCCATAAACTCTTCTTTGGCATAGAGTCTCTGTGTTGCTTGCCAATTAATCATTCTATGCATATCTTCTTCGGAATCTTGACCAAAGGCAGCCCATTTACCATCTTCTTATCAAAAAGTGTCCTCAATCCATTGTAGCCTAAGTGACCAAACCGACAATGCCAAAGATGAGATTCATTTTCTGATACAATTTGGAAACATGAAAAAGATTTTGGTATCATGGTAGCCAACAAAGAAAACATTCTATTTCCACTCATATATGTCTGCATAATTAATCCTTTCTCAGGGTGATATACCCTACACTTCCCATGTTGAATCAAAATAGTCAAGCCTTTTTCTTGAAGTTGCCCTATGCTCAATAGATTATTCTTAAGTTCAAGAACATAATAGACACCTGCAATTTCCTAAGTAAATCCATTCACTTGCATATGAATGATACCTTTTCCCACAACAGCCATTCTAGTGTTATTGCCAAGTTTTACAGTTTGGCTAAAGCTTTCATCCAATTCTGAGAACCATTCCTTATTTCCAATCATATGATTGTTGCAACCGAAGTCAAGGAACCACACTTTTTCCATCTTGGCTTGCTCCAGTTCAACAAAAGACATTAATAACAATTCTTCATCATTTTCCTTTTCTAATTCAACATGATTGGCATTTTTCTCCCAATCAGGACACTCATATTGATAGTGTCCTAACTTGTGACATTAGAAACATTCAATAACAACTTTATTGAAGGATTGTCTTCCCCTTCCTCTGCCTCGACCTCCTCTGGATGAATCGTTACCTCTACCTCTACCTGCTTTGTCTTCGTGGGAGATCTTCATAACTTTCTCATCCTCTATTCATGAACAAGAAGACTACTTTGCAACTCATCAATAGTCATCATGTTTAAGTTGTTGGATTCTTCAACCGAGCATACCACATAATCAAATTTTGAGACCATTGATCTCAAAATCTTTGTAGTAATGACTGTTTCACTCATACTTTCACCATGAGCCTTCATTTTGTTGGCTATGGCTAGAGTATGAGAAAAATATGCATTCACTGTCTTTTTTTCCTTCATTTGAAGAATCTCAAAATCTTTACGTAAAGCTAGTAGTTAAGCCCTTTTGACACTGGTTGAACCTTGAAATTTTTGCTTCATTGAATCCCATATATTTATTTTCATGTCCCTCTTAAGGATTGTTTCAAGGACTTCACAATCTATTGCTTGGAAAAGATAATTCTTTACCTTTAAGTCCTTCAACTTTTGCTCCTCGATCAATTTGCTTTGTGCCTCCATAGGCTCTATTCCATCTGCCACCACCAATATCCTATTTTCAATGAGATCCCAATATTCTTTGGAGCGGAGAAAATTCTCCATCAACATTGCCTAATGATCATAATGACCACCAAACCTTGGAATTGCAGGTTGCACAAAACTGCTACTACCACCTTCTGTCATTCTTCTCAACTCCTTCTACTTAAGAGAAAATTTGCAGTTTCTTTTTTCACTCACACTCATTGTTTTTCTCACATGCACTCAATATTAGACCCCTAGAATGGAGCTTTGATACTAATTGTTAAAAGAGAATAATGACATACAAGTTTTGAAAGAGAATGTTCTTTCTTCAATCTAAAAATTAAACTAAATAAAAATCAGAAACAGTAAAAGCAATTGACTACAACACCAGTGTTTCAGGGTTTGGTTGTGTTATTTCCACTCTATTCATTTTCACCTGATTCAAAGCTTTAGTATGTTGTGTTTGGTGTAATGAATTTGAGGTTTGAATCAGTGTGGCGTTTAAACCCTAAATTGAGTCACCATTGTTTCTTCTCCCGTCGTAGCAATCTTAACTCTCCTTTCGCACCTCCTCGCATTTTCTCTCTTCATCCCACCACCACTTCCTTTCTCGCATTCGCAGCTTCGAATAAAGTAGAAGGAGGAATCGAACTTGAAAACAACAATGATAACCGCACCGGAGCCGAAGAAGAATCATGAAAGCAAGCTCTGGGCACGTTTCGAGAACAAGCCTCGAAGATTCGAGAAGCTTCTCAAGAAGCGCTGAGAGTGGTGTTGAAGAATGCCACAGAAGAGTTGAGGTGGCGGCCAAGGAAATCGGCGATGAAGGCAAACAATATCTCACAGTAATTGTCGAGAATTCGCCTGAGGTCAAGGAAGTCGTTCAAACATTCGTCTCTCCCAATCGCGAACTCAAGCGAGATTTCTCAATTTCGTGATTTCTACGTTGGTGAACCTTACGGTATGTAATATCTAGGGGTGGGTAAGCGGGTCGGCCCACCCCGCGTAATGCCCGCCCGCATAAGCCCGCATTGGCAGCGGACCAGGCCAATCCGCCCCCGCTTCTTACACGGACCAAATAAATTGGTCCGCCCCTGCCCCGCGGACCCCACGAGTCAAACAGTCTGGTCTGCGGGTCTAGCTTTAAAAGAATTTCAATTTTAATAAAAATACAATATAATCAAATTAAGTTCAATACAAATGTAAATAAAATCTCCATAATTAGTCAATTACATCAATAAAATAAATAAATCATACAAAAACTCAATTCATCATGTTTATAACTTGCAGATCAAGAGTTTCGTGGTTCATTCCCTTATCCCATGATGTTATCATATAATAATAGACAAGTGAAGTGTGATGGGTGTAGTAAGTTTGTGAAAACAAAAGTATCTCTGCGACAGAATTGAGAAAATAGACATAGAATTTAAGAGTTTAACAACAATGAATCAACCCCAACAAAAATAGGATAAAAACAAATTCTAGAGAAAGAAGATATGTACTTTGCGTGGTGGCGCGGTGGTGGGCCGAGGCTGTGCCGCTGTGGTGTGTCGCGTGACTGCGCGAGTGTTAGTCGCGCTTTGTCTTCTTTGTAAGGGAAAGAGTCGTATGACATGCGAGTGTGCGTGACTACGTGGTGGAGAAAAACTGTGAGAAGAAAAAGTATTCTTAGTATGCTACAATGATAACTACTAAATATGATATGAGCTATTTTTTATAATAAAAATATATTGAAATATATTTAAAAATATTTATTTAACAATTATTTTTTGCTTAAATGATAAGAATTGATATTTTTATTATTTATGACTTGGAGAGATATGAAAATGATAGATTAAAAGAGAAAAAGATCGAAAAAATATCAAAAAGGAAGATTTTTTTATCACTTATCTTTTTTATAATAAAAATATATTGAAATATCTTTAAAAATATATATTTAACAATTATTTTTGGCTTAAATGATAAGAATTGATATTTTTATTATTTATGACTTGCAGATATGAAAAAGATAGATTAAAAGATCAAAAAAATATCAAAAAGGAAGATTTTTATTATTTATCACTTATCTTTTTTTTATATTAATCTTTTATTTTTCTTATCTTATCTTTTTTATCTTTATCATCTTTTAATTTAAATCTTTTATTTTTATCTAATATATATTTCTTTATCTATTATTTTAAAAGAAAAGTTTAAAGTAAAAAAAGAGAAAATCAAATATAATATAATTGGGTCAGGGTTACACAAATCAAACCTAATACGGACTGCGGGCAACCCGCGGACCAAACCCGCATAGTCCGCGGGTTAAGCAGGGCGGACCCAAAAATATGACATAACCATGGACTGTTTAAAAAAATTGGTCCGTAACCCGCGCGGATCGCAGGTCCCGCAAAGCCAGTCCATGGACTTGGGCCCGTTTACCCACTCCTAGTAATATCAACATCCATTTCAGTCAAATCAAATATCTTCCGTGGATGAGAAGAAAATAAAATGAAGTAGGTCAGTTTGAAAGGAGTTATTTACTTTTTTTCAAAATTTTTTTACCTATAAACAACTAAATCCATTTCTGAGACGTAGATAAATTGGTTTTTACAAGAAAATTTTCAAATTTAGTCCCTAAATACATAAAATTCTAATAAATTAGTTCTACGTATAATTTAATAACAATTTGATTTTTAAACTTTACATCTCATCATCAAATTAATCCTTAAAAAATATAATTTATTATTAAATTAATTTTTAAACATTACAAATTACAAATTGATGATAAAATGATCTCTATATTTAATGAGAGGATTAATTTATAACATTTTTTACACTTTTATATACTAAATTTATATTTTATTGTTTAGTTATCCATTTGTCATTGTATCACACATTTTTTTGAATGAATTAGCTATTTACTCATATAAATAAGTACTTGTGCAAATGTTTAGGAAAATTTATGAAAATAGTTTCAGTATACACATTACAAATTACTACTAATATGATTTTTAAAATAATTATGATAAAAGTCAACAAATCTATCATATTATAAAATATAAAACTTACACTCTCTCATATTCTTTATAACATCTCTAAAAAAAATTGTAGCTTATTTTAGTAAATTTTCTAGTACATATTACAACTTACAACTGATAATAATTTAACTCAATTTTTTCTTGAATTATAGAGACAACCTACGTATAAGTGTTTAATTAAGGTGTTTAGTTCTTAATCTTCAATTACAGCACTTCAATTTTTAATACAATTTGTGTCATCTAGCTTCTATATAGTGTGTAAAAGAAGAATTTAAATTGTAGAAGTTCAATAAAAATAAAATAAAATCCTTTGAGAAATTTATCCAACCAGGTCATATCATGGCCATAGCAATGCATTGCCTAGTTTAATTAATGTTTCTTTGCAATTGCAGGTTTAGTGCTTTCTGTCGGGGGATTCGTTTCCTTCGTGGTGACGGGAAGCATTGCAGCGCTAAGGTTTGGGATAGTGTTAGTTGGTGTCCATTTGGCTCTAAGCGTTTCAAGCCTCAGGGCAAACAAAAAAGGACACACAACCTTCTTCTTTAATGCTCAAAGGCCAAACCGGTAACAATGCGGCCTTACGATTATTGGTTTAATATGTAAAACAAATTCAGCCTATTTTTGGAAATTTGATGATTTTGTGTGTTTGTTGGACTTGCAGCAATAGCAACTATATTGTTTTTGCCGGAGATAAAGATTGCTACCTGCAGAGGTTAGATCATTTTATTTAAGTTTAAATATCTTTTTAGTTTTTATAATAATTTTTTTTTGCTTTTTTGTCCTTCCAAAATTATTTAAGTTTAAATACCTTTTTAGTTCTTTAGATATTGTTTTTAACCGAAAAAATGTTATTTAAAATACTATAAAAATAAAAAATAAAATAAACATAATTTGTCAAGATTAAAAAAACAATTTTACATGGATAAAAATAAAAAAAAACATTAAATTACAATAACTAAAAAATATTTAAGTCTTTTATTTATTATTGGATTTGTACTTTGTATTAAAATTTATCAAGTTTAACATTTCTAATGGTTTTCTGTTATTGTCTTCCTTTCCTCAGGGGTCACCACTTGTAACTTACTTCACTTCGTTGATCAGGTTCTTGAAAACTTACTCTTGTTAACATGAATGGTTTTATATAACAACGTTTTTTGGGGAATGGCTTGGTTATGAGGTAAAACATGCTATGAGCCTATGATGTTCTACAGGCACAGATTGTTGAAAATTACATTTTGGTCCGAAGCTTAAAAGTTGAGACAGTTCTTGCAAAAAAACAAATTCAAAACTTGGCCAATTTATGTTTGTGTTTGACCTTTGGAATTCTAATTAAATTGGAATGTGATTCATCCCATTCCTGTTCTCATATCCAATGCTATATGATTTTTACATTACTTAAAGAGTGAAATTAGGAATTTGGCTTTCAGTTTAATAACTTGCTATTAATTCAGCTTTTCATGTGCTCTTTAAACAAAATATCCTAAACTAAGATTTTGATACGTAGCGTGAAGAAGGAAATGTTATGCTAGGTGATTTGAATTTCATATCCTTAGGTTTACTTCCATTTCTCAATGTTTTCTAAAATTGGGAATATAAGAAAGTTAGGCATATTCTTCGTCTGGGATTTTATTTTCTTCTCTTGTCATTTATCAAAACTTGTTGAAAAGTTTATCCAAAAGGGCTCTTACTTTTTTATGTTTATTTGTTTCCTTCACGTAATTGTTTAAGGGCTTGATGACATTAATGTATGGTTTCATGCATGGAAGAATTTAACTTGGAAATCTAAATCTAATTCCATATTTATGTATTATTGTGATTTTTCAGGATACTAATAGATATCTCATTATGGTGTCTTGGGAGAGAAACCCGTGAGATGAATTAAATGCTTAAATATGTCCATGCTGTTTTTATTCCTCCAAATTTAAATTTGTTACTTTCAGTTATTGAATTTTGCAAATTGCTTCTTTAAGTCCCTTTCTATAGTGTGTGCCAAACAACTCGCAAACTGTGACAGTTTTTTACCGTCAAAATTTGAATTTGTATCTTAAAATTTAAAGTATTTTTTGTGATTTAAAACTGCTACAAATTGTGAAAAAAACCTCAACCCCCCCCCCCCCCCCCCCCCCTCTGAGGTTGATCAGATGAAACAATTGTTGTCATGACAGGCATCACAACCTTTTTTATTGAGATTCCGCCACCGATGCTGGTTTCGGTGTCGAAGTAGGTGGGGATGCAGAAGAGGAAGAAGAAGAGACTTTGTCCTTGGTAAAGACGATGGGGGATTCGACAGCACGTGCCACCTTCCTCGACAACAATGGTCCTGATTAATAAGAAATCACAAAAACAAAAAATCTATATAAAAAAAACCCGCATATATTTTACATTTGATTTTCAGATCTTATAAGTATTACAGTATGTGATTTATAGTATACTTTAGAAATCGTATCTACTTTTCCCGCTACATGAGATCCTTAAGGGTCATGCTTCAAGTTTTGCAATCGCGTCACATAATTCATAGTTATATTGAATAAGAAATTTTAGTTAGATTCTAATTTTTTTTATTAGCTGAAAAATTCATTTGATTATTCAGTAAATAAGTTTTTTTTTATTAGATTCTAGTATTTTTTTAAACATCTTTTGTAAAATGTTAATTTCTATCTTTTAATTTTTTATATTTTTTTCTATTTTTATCTTAAATATATTTATTAATTTTCTTGTTACTTTTTTTAAAATAAATTATGGTATTATTATTTTTTGTTATTCTATATTTTTAAACTACTTCAAAAATTAGTTTTTATCGAACACTTTTAATTTAATAAGTTAATTTTTTAATTATTATCTAGCTTTTCAACTTTTAACTAGTTTTATCAAACATAATTATAATCATAGCCGTCCTATTGACTACATAGTATAGTAGGTTTAGATACATGTGATAGTTGTGCTAACTTAATTTAGGACAAATCATAAAGATAAAAAAAAAAATCACCATAAGGATACTTTCTTTGGCTTTTTTCTTTTTCTGTTTTTGGCATCTACTTTTATTAATAAGAAGCAAGAAAGAATTCAGAATAACATGTGCATGTTTTATGGATAGTTTTTGTTCTTGTCCTTTAGTACATCACAAGAACGAAGGAGGGAGAGGTGTGGCGGTGTGTGAGGTTTGCAATTTGTGACAGTTTTTACCTGTAAAAACTATAAAATTTAATTTTAAAACCAATTTTTGGCAGTAAAAAATCATTACGTACAATTTACAAATATTTAAATCTGTTAGGCATGCAGCGGCACGAAATTGCAAGGTCTAGTAGAATTCTGAAGAGTCTACCGGATAAAGTCATGGAGGTGAATGATGGACCAATCTGAGAGAACTTTGTCTTGGAAAATCTGCCAACAAGTGACTGCGAAGATAGTGCCATAGTCAACCTTGATGTGTCTCCGCAACCAAGTTAGTAAATCTTCATTCTGATTCTGGGAAACATCCAAGTGAAGCATATTCCAAATTCTGTTAGCTTTGGGCCAATGAAGCAGAACATGAAATATGGATTCAACAGCACGCTAACCATAATAAGTGGCATCAATCCGTTTATAAATGTCATAACGTGTTGTGCTCACTGAGTCCCTCGTTCTGGATCTCCGCGACCTTCCGCCCGATCTCGCGCATTATCTGCTGCCGTTACTTGTCCGCCTCCGAGAGATCGCGGCACTCCGAGGTGGGGAAGGGGCGGCGCTCCTTCGGCTTCTTCTTCTCCTCCGCCTTCATCGTGATGAAGCGGTTGAGCATCGACTGCGCCTTCTCCTCGTTACGAGCCATCTTCGGAGAAAGAAACCCTAACTGAATGTGACTGAAGGATTTGGTTGAGAAAGGAAACCCTAACTAAGTGTGAGTGATGAAGAATTTGATAATGATTAGGTTTGGAAGAACTTGGATGAGTAGTGCTCAAAAGCCTCTGTTCTGTGTCTCTATCCTTCCTTGTTCAAAATCTAATATGTTCAGTTCGGTCCAAAAAAAAATGATTTCTACAAAATATTAGAAAATTTTGAACTATATGTTGTTACCTTTAAAAGTTTTCCACAAAATAAAAGAAGCATAGAAAAGATATACCATACTTTAAATAATATCTATTCTTCTTAAACTAAAAATTTTCTACCATAATTATTTTTTAAAATAATATATATTCTTTTTGAGATTAAAACAAATAATTATTGTTATCTTTAAAAAGAATAGATATTATTTAAATAATTATTGTTACCTCTAAATATCTATTCTTAAACTAAAAAGTTTCTACCATAACAACTATGCTTATTATCTAAAATTATTTTATTTTATTTTGCAACATCTTTTAATCATAAATAACTCTTAATATAATTTTATAAAAGTCAATAATTTTATCATACATCATAAATTATGAGTGAATAACATTGGAATAAAATTTATACTATTAGCATATAATCTTTTTTCTCTTGTTTTACAAGATAAATACATAATTCAATCTTGAAATATTTTTCGATGACATATGAATCAAAGATGAAACATAAGTTTTTGTCTTTGTCTTGAATGCGTAAAAATGATATAAATTTATCTCTTCTTAGTTTGGCCCATAAAGATAACTTTTTGTTGATGAATTAAAAACTCAAATTGTCAAAATAAAAGATTGATGTTGACTCACAAAGATTAGATTGTCATTAAAATATAGATGAACTATTTTGTCATTTTTGAATATTATTTAAAGAAATTACAAAAGTCATAATAAAATTGCCCCACCCCCCCCCCCCCCCCCCAAATGTATATTAACATCATAATAAAATTTATAAACAAGTTTAATCATAATTGCATAATAATAAGTGATTTTTTTATAACAAGTCATAAATAAATAACTATTATGAAAATAATAAATACACACAAATAAATATATACTTTATTACATAAAAAAGTTGTAAAAATATATTATTGTTAATAATTTTGATAAATAATTAATATGAAAAATCAAATGATCTAATTTATTAATTAAAGATAACCAATTGATTATCCTTAAATATATCAAAATTGTCATATATATCAAGATATTATAAACCATAAGATTAACATATCCCAACAATATAAATTTAGTGTAATTTTTAAACTTACACATGATATAAATGATCTCTTAAGTATATTTTAAAATTTAATTTGATCATTGTTTAAAATAAAACAACAAAATCCTTTCCAACATATCAGTTAGTTTATTTTGACGAAAATCAGTACTTTTTACAATGTAAAACATTATATTTTATAAATCAATTACTTGACAACCGATTAAAAATATCTATTTCCATCAAATCATTAACAAATCAAAGAAAAATAATATAATTGTTTTATTTTAAAACCAATAGTATTCGACTAAAATTGTTTATAACTTAAAAAAAATCTTATAATATTAAAAAGTACAATGAAATGTTTTAAATTGATTTCATATCACTTTTTAGTAAAATTTATAAATAATACATCCATCAAACAATCTCAACTAAATCTTGAGATTTTACTAGAATTTTTTTTTTCTTTTTCTTCAGGTTGTTGGACTTTCTTTTTTCCCATATTTTTTCTCTATCTGTACAGACAATATAGACATTCACAATCATGTCCACTACTTAATAATTTCCCGTTTGTACACAATTCTAAGCACAATAAGTGCCTGAACATGGTAGGGTAAAAGGATAACCCACGCCCCCTAATATCACTAATGCTTGCATTGCAGATGTCAAAATCGCTGCTATACTTGCTCAACCCGCTCCCATATACGAAACTAGATTCATCTTTCCAATTGACCACACTCCAATAACATGCCTCTTCAATGTATTTAAATTCACATCTTTTAAAATTTCCTGTAATATGACTCCAGTAATATGAAATTCACAAAGTCCTTTCAATCAAATCTTATAAATTGAATTATTACATATATTTATGAATTAACTTCAAAAGGTTTTTAATATATTTTTATTTTTATTAAAATACTTTACTAGCCAATGCATAATCCAGAAAAAATAGATATCCATTTGTTATTCCCGCTCAGGTGGCGTATGACTAGTAATCATCATTAAATTAAATGCTTTTACATAGTACTGAATACTGATTCTACTGAAATGGGAAGTCAATTTTACTTACTACACATGATTTTTAAAAAGATTATTTATACATGAAAAAATAACTAAAAATAGAATTATCAGTCATTATAAGAAAAAAAATTATTGCAAACATTTTAATTTAGTCATTATAAATCGCAATACCAATTTTATCCTTTAAATATATATCAGAAAAAAATTAAAAAGACCTACAATTTTATGTACCCATGCAAGAATCATGCATATATCTCCTTATTATAATGATTATATTTTTAGTAAAAACAAGTAACATTAGTTTCAGAACAATTGACTCTAGATCTGCCCTGCAAATTTACTATACTACATAATAAAATAAATTCCAGTAGACATATGTACATCATTTTTTTATAATGATAAAATTTCATAAATAATGGTACATTTAGTATATGTTACAAATATGTAAATTATTCCTCCTTATAGATATATGTACAAAATGATAAAATATATTATAAATAACAAAAAATACTTTACCATTATTTCAATAATTTTCTTTTCTTCGGCGGAAGAAATCTTATAAGTAACAAGTAATAACATTGGTCGATTACGAAGTTTATGCATGAGATTAAAACAAGGCGCATCATAATAAAACACGGCAAAATAAACCCATAACAGACAAAACGCAACAATGCAATATTTCATGTTACTAATAAAAATCACGGAATAAAATAAAAGATACACCTCAAAGAAAAACCACACAGGTCATTTATAACAAACCTAGTTCTATTCAACACATTGAATGCAACATGAAAAGTAAAACAGTTGTTTCAAGCAATTTAAGTATCGATATATTCAGAAAGAAATTATACTTTCTACGCCTTCGTTTTAGAAAAAGCAAGCATACATAATTAATTAGCTTTCTTTCTTTTATTAAGAGGGAGGAGAGAAGATGCAATAACCTGGTTACTATCTACCAAAGAAGCAAAGATTCAGAAAATGAGCAACAGCCCTGTTTAAATCCCAAGTTTAATACACAAGGTTTAAGGCTGCAAATTTCTCTAGTAAAAACCCAGAGTCAACACACTTGCCATTCAACTAAAACAAGGATAACATATTAGACATAATACACTGCAACATACCTTCCAGTCCATCGAAGCCAACCTATTCATTTGACAATTAAGCAGAGCTACAAACAAACCCATAATCAATATGACTGAATTGACTTCATCTCTTAGACTCTTACTTCGGAAGCAGGATTTATGTAGAAAATTAAACATCCATAAAACACAATTTCAATGACAAAATTCAGTTTCTTCTTTAATATAAACATACAACATTTTGCAAGTTTGAAAGAAATCAGACAAACCAACAGGATGTCATGATTGCCAGAAACAAAACTGCTTCAGCAATAACAAAAAATGAACAAGTTTGAAAGTCGTGATGATCAGAAGCATCATACAACCATTCAAGGTGGCATTCAGTGCATACAAACTTCACATATTTGGTAGAAGAAATAACAATTATTTTCTGAACATAACAAATTTTGGGGAATGTTAATTTGTGAATAGGTAGAAATAAAAGTTTTCCACCTTGGAAGATAAGAATTGAGAATAAAATTTCACTGTAGGGATTAACTATAAAAATTATGATTTTAGAGGGGTATAAAACTTTGTTGGGAATAAACATACTGCTTTCAGGAAAGCTGAGTAATAAATAAATATGTTTTATAATCCTGGGAATATCATCCACAAAAGTGAATTAATTGAGAATAAAATATTCTATGTGTCAAATGCCACATAAGGGTAAAGATTTTTCAAAGCAAGTGATTAATCAGTCCTTTGAGAATAGAAAAACTAGAGAAACAAAAGAAAGAAAAAAGAATTTGCCCAACTTTGACTTACTTCAAAATGACAATTTAAATGAGCATCATGACAAAAAAAAGATTCAAAATATGTTAAAAGAGAAAATTGAGCCCCTAAAAAAAGAGTGCATTCTTTGTGCTTTTCTGTTGGAAGGAGGTAAAAGGTTACATCAAATACCTAGTTAAGGAACTCTACTACATAAAAAGATTTCTCAAAATGTGGGAACTTTACAAGCAGATCAAAATCAAACTTAAATGAAAATCATTTGTATTTCTTCCTTTTTAATTTCAATAAACTGATTAAACCTGCAAAATAATTGCAAAGATTTAAGTGCACAACAGAAGAAAAATGAAAAAAAAATTATAATTTGGCTTCATTCCATTTTATCTTTTCAAGGGGAAAAGGTATATTATGCAATTTCATTTCAATGATTACATAAGAATGAAAAAGTAAGAAAAAAATAGAGCAATAAAAAAACAAGGGGAAACGGTATCAAATAACTATATAAAAACCATCAAACAAGTCGAGAATACTAAGTTGAAACACAATGGTACACGCAAACATAAATATTTAAAAATATAATTTGTACCGATAAAACTTCAATTCACGGTACAAAAACAGTTCCGTACGATTTTTTTGAAGATAAACCAAAGTCAAAATACTACAATATTTTGAAAGGGAAGAAAATAAGAAAAAGCAGGTGGCGAAAACAGAACTCCATTTGGTAATTAAAATATTCTGATCAGTAAGTAGCATTTCATTATAAACACGCCAATTGCATCAGCTCCTTAAACTTCAGAACTCAGAAGAAACGCCAGGCCAGTAATAAAAGACTGATGCACTTATGTGGAATCTGCAAAATGAATAAAAAAGCATGAAAACAATTTAATTGGAAAAAACGGGCCCAAAAACCAAGCTTTAGCAAAATTGGCGGGGAACTATTGAAACTCAAACAGCTAGCTCAAAATCATTTGATTTTTCAAGATGCTTAGAAAATCACATTTGGAAAGGTTTTTAAAAAAACTGTGTTGCAAACATTCAACATTATTAGAAAACAATAAGCCAACAAAATGTAGAACAGTAAAAAGTATACTACAGTGAGAAAAATCCAAGAAAAATCATTTTCCACAAGTCTTTGTGACATAAACACAGCCAAGTAGTCCATACAAAAAACTAGGAATTCCATGCTGCCTTCAGATTCCGTCCTCATAGAAGATTTTCTGGTGGGATAACTGGGAAAACTTGAAAGTGGAATTGGTAATATTCCACGAAAGGGCACCCATGACAATAACATTGATCCGAGGGACTCAACTACAATCCAAGACCAAGGATTATGACCTAAAATGAATGAGCTCATCACCCTCTCTTAACTGAATTCTCTCATGGTAGTTGATCCATCATCCTGTCAATCTCTTTTGTTCTTGGTTGTTTCACACTGGCAGTCCAATCTGTTCTTCAGTGAGTATATCACAAACTCCTCATCCAAACTACCAAGACCTCCCATCTTCAAAACATTGACAAGAAAATCACCAAAGAAGCATATCACACATTCCTCATCCAAACTACCAAGACCTCCCATCTCCATTGTCATTCATCCTCCATGTCCAGTGACATAGATGGAAACACCTATACTCATATCAACGAATATGAATGAACATATACCATTATGTTCCACGCAAACAAATATAAATTATAGTAAAGCACAACAAGAAGAGGCTACCAGGCATGGCAAAAACCAAAAAGAATGACCAATGTCAGTTCATGCTAAGCATTCAAAAATACATCATATTCGACACCCTAAAAGTTGGCACTAAAAACCCTAAGAATATACCCAACAAAGAAAACCCACTCCTTTGCTTTCACTTCCTCCAAGACCTACCCTATTCCCTTCTACAATTAAACACAGTACCAAACAGATAAAAATAAGGCCAAACAGGAAAAGACATCAATTATCTACACAAAAATGATCACACACCATACCTAGTGCCCCATGTAGGGCGCAGCTCCACCACCATACTGCCCTCTTCCAGATCCACCCTGCCCTATCTGCTGATTCTGATTCGGATACGCAGCCTGTAACCCCACCTGATTCCCATATCCTCCAACAACACCGGGACTTATATTCGGCTGAGCACTATAACCACCACCCTGCACCGCAGACCCTGCAGCAGGCACACCAGGGTTCACCGCAGCACTCGTTCCAATACTCCCCAACAAATTCGTCAGCCCCAACGTCCCCTGTGACGCCAGCAGGGCCGTCAACGCCTGTGCCATTGCCGGATTCAACGCAGCCTGCGCAGCTGCAGCAGCCGACGGATTAAACCCAATCCCCGGCCCAGCCGGCGCCATCAAGTGCCCCGGCTGCACCGCCGAACCACCACCACCATAACCCGCAGCAGCATTAGCACCAACATTACTATTCCTCTGAAACTGGGCCCGCTGGGCGTGCGCATTAACATTCCCGTGCTGCTGCTGCTGTTGAAATTTCCCGGCCTTGGGCCCATCAATCGCCTTCTGGCAATGCAAAATGTGCCCTTCGAAATCCTTATGAGGCTCTTCCAACGCTCTCCTCGCACTCTCCGGATTCCTGTAAACAAACAAACAGAACCCCTTAGGTTTTCCGGTGGCCTTGTCAAGCCCCAACGGCCCTTCCTCAATCTCCCCGAACCGTGAAAAAAACGCGAGAAGCTTCTGCGGATCCAGGTCCGCACCGACGTTGCTCACGTAGATCTTCTTCTGTGTGTACTCCGAAACCGACGACGACGGAGCCGCTGAAGGCGCCATCGGCGTCGGCGGCGGGTTGCTAACCGGTCCGATGGATGCCAGCTGGCACGCTGTCATGCGGTTGCCGATCTTCTTCTGCGGCTCCTTGAGCGCGTTTTGCGCGCCGCGGCGCGTCTTGAAGAGGATGAAGCCGTAGCCCTTGGACTTGCCGGAGACCTTGTCGGTGACGGCCTTGCAGTCCTCGATCTCTCCGTACTGCCGGAACGCGCTAATTAGGGTTCCGGCGGTAGTGTCCCAGCCCAATCCGTGGACAAATATCTTCCGGTGCACCGGATCTCCATCCGCCGCCTTTCGGATCCTCTCCTCCACATCGCGGTGCTTCGCCGCCGCGTCGCAAAGAAGGTTCAGAAGCTGGTCCTTGCCCAACGGTTCCAGAAGTTTCGATATCGGGATGTCGTCTTCGTCTTGCTGTTGCTGCTGCTGTTGTTTGACGACGTCGTTTTCTTCTTCTTCTTCTTCTTCCTCCTCCTCTTCTTCCTCGTCCTCCTCTTCTTCTTCTTCTTCCTCTTCGACCTCTTCCTCTACCTCTTCTTCCTCAACTTCCTCTTCGACTTCTTCGTATTCTTGAGGGGGATTTTCGGGTTTTGGTTGTTGCTGCTTGAGAGGTGGCTCGGTGGATAGAGAAGATTTGGGTGCTACCTTTCGCTTCCTCCCCATCGGCGGCATTACTAGGGTTTTTTTTTTCTGATTAGGAATTTTAGGTATCGACCATTCTCACTGTGATACTTTATATATATATATAATTATTTAGCCTCCACAACTTTATCTTTTTAATTTGCTTTCCCGGGATAGGAAATTGAGGAGACTGTTTGGATTTGGGCCTTTTTTTTCTCGTCCACAATATTTCTTCAAATCAGTATTTGGATACTTTATTCATGGTTCATTTTTTAAATCATTAGTTGTTTTTGATAAATAGAGGACTTCGATGATATTTGATCTTTATCTTATGGTTAGAGTTTAGACCATGGTTTTTAGACTTTGTTTAATCTCATGTTTGGATTGGCAGGACCTTGGTTTGAATTTGTATCCCAAACTTTGATATGGAATACTATGATAAAAGTGTACGTCACACTTGATTCTCCAGTGGGTAAGTCCTTTAAGGTGGATATAAGGATAGTTTATGCTTCAAAGAGAATGGTTTGTACAAATTGTTAGGCAACCTTTGGTTTATTGTTAATGTGTCTTTTATGATCATACAACTTGGGACTGCTCAAAGCATATGGCAACAAGAATAACCTTGACGGATGGAGGAGAAATGTCGGAAAAGATCACGATAGTCATGCAAACCCTAATTCAGATTTAGGGAATGAGATAATTAATAAGAAATACTAATTGTAATGAAACATAAAAGGATTATAATATAATATTGTTTTGATTAGGTAAAAATTCAATTTTGTTAGTAAAAAAAGTATTGATTATTATTTGGTAGAATTGATGCATTATGTTCATTTAATTGTATAATGAGGTTACAATATTAATAATTTGGGGTTAACTAATAAACGACAATTAAAAATGCATTTATTATTTTTTTTAAAAATTTTGTGTTTTTTTAATGTACTTAGAATTACTAAAATATTCATTGTCTTTTTTATTTTAGGGGGAATTTTGGCTTATTGTAAAGATATCGGGGTTACATATATTAATAATTTGGGGTTAACTAATAAATGACAATTAAAAATATATTTTATTATTTTCTTTTTATTTTATTTTAAATTTTTGTAAGTTTGTAATACACTTAAAATTATTAAAATATGTCTTGCCTTTTGGGGTCAAAATTTTGGCTTGTTGTATTCTATTTTATACAATAAAGATATTAATAATTTAGTGTTACATCAATTTGGGGTTAACTAATAAATGACAATTAAAAATACATTTATTATTTTTCTTTTAATTTTTTGTGAGTTTTTAATACATTTAGAATTACTAAAATATCCCTTATCTTTTTGGGGAAATTTTTGGTTTGTTATATACTACTTTATATAATAAAGATAACAACAATATAAAGTCAGAAACAACTATCATTATTGTTGTCTTTGTGTTGGTATCATCATTTGTTGCATTTCATGGCCTCAAAGATAGAAGTTGCTCTTGGTGCCATTCCCTTTGATAGTCCCACCATGTGAGTTTTTTTCATTTCTCCACTTTCTTCTCTATCCTTTGCACATTTTTACCCTCCATTCTTCTCTTTCTTTGTTTAGTATTTGTTTGTCTTGCAAAATTCCTTTGTGGTTGGTCAGTTATATGTTCTAATTTCCTTTGTTATTGTGCAAAAATCTTGAAAATATTACATTTTTATGTGGTTAGGCTTAAAAGGTAGTAAATTTTTACTAGCTTGTTTTCGGCATAGTGGAAATGCGATATCACATGGCCATGAAAATTGGAGAGTTACTTTGTTGGTATATTTGCTGGTGATTCTGTGAAGATATATGCCCATTTGAATTTCAAAGTTACCTATTTATTTCTATAATGGTTTAATTAATGTGTTAGTGTGTGCGCATATGATAAGATTCCATGTATTTTTTGCGGGGATATAATGCATCCTTATTTCCTTTTTTTTAACAATCAAAGGTTTGACCTTTTTAATGATTGAGGCAGGAGCAAAACATGATAGTACCATATTTCTTTTTGTGATTGCTTATTTATTTAGTTGTTTATATATCTACTATTTGTTTATAGTTCTTAGAACTCACATCTTTTCTCTTGTATTCTGTGATGGACAGATTTGACAAGATCATCAATAAGGAAATTCCTTCTATTGTGGTTTATGAGGATGATAAGGTGTTGTTAAATGCTTGATGGAGTCTCCAACTTCACTTTCATGATACTTTTGAACCTTTTATAATGTTTAATATATTAAATAATGCTTCAAATGCCACACCAACAAGAAATGGTAGCATATAGAAGTTTGTTATCCAAAGCAAAAGTTTTCCAATAGTTATGTTTTGTTTTTCCAGTTTAAATGAAACTCATGGCTCTTGTTGCTTCTAAAGTCTTCTTGTTAATGTTTCATTATGCTTTAGAGTCTATACTTATTGATTAGGTAAATGTGTAAAATAGTTCAATAGATGTTCCATGTTAAAAGAAATCGAGCATTGTGATATGCTATATTTGAATTAACTGCCTTAAAAAGAAATTGTTTTTAGTTTTCTTGTTGGGTTGCACATGGCTCAAATTCACAAGAGTTTAAAAAGGTTACTGATCAATTTATACCAGTACTTATATTTTTTTTCTTATTATTGTATGTATATGGATATTTTGAATTTTCATTAATCTCCTTATGTTAGTTTTCTAGTGCCTTTATATTCTTGTTTTGTTTAATGCCTAGTCAACATTCCTTTAAATAAGTAAAACCAAGCCTCCGAAACTAGAAAAAATATTTGATTTAAAGGTGTATTATATCATTTCATCTTTTATTTTCTGTTTAACAAGTCCTTGTCTTTAGGGACATAGCTCCTACCCATATTCTAATCATTCCTAAAGTTAGGGATAGGTTAATGGGTTTGTCCAAGGTATTTGTTAATGCTTTTTTTTTGCGTCTGTAGACATATTATGTTGTCTCCGATATTTATTTGAAGATCATTTATATAAATGTGCTTAGTATGCTTAATAACACTATTTATTATATATTATATAAAGTAATAAATATTTATAATTAATGTAAAAGTAACATATGATATAGGAAAATTCACATCAAGGATAGATTTTCCTTCAGTATCAACATAGTGATAGCAGAAAGACTTAATTTTTCTGATGAAAAAGATTGTGCAGCTTGCACCCTCATCTAGTAATATTGCTTTGAAGTTGTTATTTGGGGACTTTATGACTTGGGAAGTTACTTCATTGAATCCCTGAAAGTTTGTCCTTATGTGCCAACTAACACTACTACTGTTTATTATATTGTGGTTATGAAGTGAGATGTGTGATTTTGGATCCAAACTTAGTTGTGTAGATATATGGAGTTTATGAGTGTTGCAGTCATTTTACATTGCTTTGTAAATTATGTGTATTTTCTTCTATTAAATTATTTATGTTGATTATGGATGCTAAATCTTTATTAGGACATAGTCTAGTGCTTTACTAACTACCATGATTTATTTTGCTATGAAATGGTTCTTGGTAATTATGTAAGATTTTTATTCATAGAATCTCATTTTAAAATCTGGTTTGTCTTGTATTTGAAGTTAGGTTCTTAACTTCTTATATGGATCATTGATACATATGTATGGTTTTTGAAGCCTAAATAGCTTTTTGTGCTGAATCTAGTATTCTAGTTTGAAATTCTTTACCTTGTATTGCACATAAGCCATGTTGTCTTAGTCTTGCATTTTTTAAATTCAAGCTGTAGGCAAGCTATATACCTCTGAAATCATGATTTTTTTTAGGGAAAAAGGTTCTAAAGCACCTTTGTGTATGTTGTGTAGCTTGTCTTTATAATTGATTCTTTGTCATTGTTATCCCAACATATTGTTAGCAAGATGTTATATATAATGAAAATACCATTGAGAATCATTACTTGATATTGCCTTGCTTTGTTTGTATATGTGTTTCATACCAATTACCTTTCCTATAGAAGGTTACGTTACAAGTTCTACATTATAATGGTATTATTGTCACTATTTTTCTAAGAAGTGGAAGAACCTAATTTTTGTAGTGTTACCATTTCATCCTTAGTTGATATGTGTGTTTGTCGATGAGTTAATAGACACATTGGGGCAACCTTTGCTAGATGTGATAGTGTAACGACCCGTCACCTCGTCTCTATGATATCACCACTCTAAACCATGTAAATTTCAATTTTTAAATGAAAAATTCGTTAATTTACTTATGAAAAATGAAAGTAAATTTTTTGCGATATACATTCACCAAACAACACACAATTACTTAAATGAATATATATATATATATATATATATATATATATATATATATATATATATATATATATATATATATATATGTGTGTGTGTGTGTGTGTATATGCATATGTATATGTATTAACTCAATATACATCATTAACATAATGGAAGAAAAAGTCATCACGTCAGTTTGGCGGTTCCATAAAAGAATCTCATTTCATGTTCTCTACTGTTGTCCATCTACTCCCACGAATGAAGATTCACGATCATCACAGGTACCAACCACACGGTACAAAAATTATAAGGGTGAGTTTATTAAAAAGAAATTAACACAAAAATCAAATAATCATGATTAATAAGAAAACAGTAACAAATACCATAATTATACACAAACATCCATTGGTCCAACATACACTCAACAAGTAGTCATCAACCTTCCATAATTTCAATCAATCATGCTCAGTATGATGCATGCACCTGACCTCAACTCTCAAATGCAATGTGATATCATTCATCAAGAAATAGCCTAAGCGTGTTCACGCGACACTCTCACTTAGGAAAAACTAGGCAACAAGTGTCAAGATCACCCTTTCATGCACAGGCAACTCCCCCACCCCTCCACCCCTCATGGTGATCAACCTGAGTCTCAAGAGAGTTTCAAACCGAGTGACATGTCCTCAAGTACAAGTATTCTCCCTCATGAGAAACTACAAGTACTTACTGACAAAGTTTATACTATTTCCATGCAATATGAAGTATGAAACATGAACACCATCAATGCATTGACCATGGATTAAAGATTTTAAGTTATCCCCCTCTAGAGATGCTTAAAACTCTTTAACCACTCTATTTCCTCCACCAGAGATATCCATCATGGTCATTGCACCCTCCATGTACATACACAACATACATCATCACAATGACAATTTCAACATCGGCAACATCTCATCTCAATGTCATTATCAACATCCATATCATTTCATCACAATGTCATTTTCAACATCAACATCATCTCATCTCAATGACATTATCAACAACAATAACATCATCTCATATCAACATAATCATCAATAACAACATCACCTCATATCAATATTATCATAAATGCCAACATCGTCTCGTATAAACTATTATCACTATCATCTTCAATAACAACATCATTCTCTATCAACATTATCATAAGCATCAATGTCACCTCATACCAATTAATATCATCAATAACAATATCATGGGTAAATCACATTCTGCACACACATACATATATAGTTCATGCCTGAGATTCACACCCCCAAGTCTTCAGACGATACAAGTTTAATAAAAACAATTATGTCATTTATCAATAACAGACTCATCGCATCCCATTAGCCAAAAACATAGTTTTTCTTGAAAACCAACATACAAAGGGACAAACATGCATTCCTATAATTGGGTTCCCTAACCCCAATTATGGTATCAAAACCATAAAATTATAATAAACTCCCATCACCTATTGTTAGCTCTCCATCAGTTCCTCTTTGCGTCACTCAAAGACTTCTCTTGTTCACGTTTGTTAGTCCAAACACAAGGTTCTATATACCAAATTGAGAGAAATTTAGTATAGATTTCAAAAATAAGGTTAATAAAAACATTCAAGGTCAATTACCCTTGTCAAAACATAAAGGGCTAAAGGGTGTTATGGATTCTACTATAAGGAGACATCATTTTGAAATTTTGATCACGCCAATGTGATCGGGGTTCAACGAAGGTCACGATACTAACATCGGTTTTATAAAAAGATAACTTTTACAACGTCCCATTTTCAAGAGTTTTTCAAAGTATAAAAACATCTTATTACAGTACCCAAAACACAAGAGACACTAAGAGAAACTCAAATTAACTAGGAGAAAAACTTAGAAGTCAAGATTACCTTAGAGAAACTATAAAAGAAAGGATTGAGGGCTTGTTCTCCAACGAATCCTTGAGGTGAATTTTGAGGATTCCACTCCAATTAAAATGTTCCTCTCCATGTGGTGGTTCGACAACAAGCAACGAAGGCTTGTGGTGGCCACCGATGGTCGTGGGTGGTGAAGAAGAAGGTGTTAGGGTTTGAGTGGGCGTTTGGAGAGGAGAAGAGCGAAAAATTATGTTTTTCATGTTGAAGAATGTATTTATAATCTTATAATCTGCAAATCTCGCTTAGCGAGCTCATCTCACTAAGCGGGAATCTACTTTTGAAGCTAAGCATGACTTTTCACGCTTAACACAATTCCTCTTGGGTTGGGAATTATGTCGAGCGTGACAATTCACGTTGAGCGCAATTTCCTCTCGGGTTGGAATTGCGCTCAGTGCACTTCTCGCCCTAAGCAAGAGGTAAAAAATTGTTACTTTGCAAATCCCAACATTCAAACTGTGGGGACCTGGGTTAGGAACATACAATCCAAATTTGAAGATGATCCAATGATTAACGAATCCAAGATTGCGGTTTTACCATAACAAGTTTAGGTAAAATTGGAAATCTCATAATTTTAACTTAGGTCAATAAAACTCCACATAACTCAACATTCACATCAAGCAAATCACACATGGCTAATTCACACTACACCTCAACTCATCCAAGTCAATCATATAATCAAATAACACGATAAATACATTTAAACATCGATTTATAATTAGTAAAATTTTAGGGTGTTACAGATAGAACGAGACGAAATATAACATATGGCACATTTTGAAAATATAATATAACATATCATAAAGAGTTAAAAAGTTAAACATTTTTGTTATACTAAAACGGGTAGAAACAAGGAGAATAAAACAAAATCGTTCCATTCTACTTTACCATCTTAATATATTTTTCTTTTGTGGTTTCTACTTTACATTTTCATACTCATGGTTAAGCTTTTCTTGAGGAGAGAAAAAGGAAAACAAACTATATGTACATGTATTTGGGGATGATAGAAATTATGCACAATTATTCTTAAGAAACTTTTTTATTTATTTTATTTAAATTGGCAAATCAAACTAAATGTTGAACCTTTCTATGCCTTGGATCACCACCTACAATTGTTTTACATTTTGTCCTGGTTATGTTTGTCTATGTTTGTAAATTCATCTATTATGATATTGTTTCCAATTTCTAGGCTGAGGAAAGGCACTGTGAGATTCTAGGTCACCTTCTATACACCGCTAAGCTGGATGTAAAGCAATAAGGTCTTAATGTTGGCTTCAGGATTGTAGTTAATGATAGGCCAGATGGGGGTAAGTATTCTTCTCCATGTCACTGTAGGAACATTGATCAACCATATATTATTTAATTTATAGGTTCTTGTGGTGTTTGTTCTGAATTTTTATTGAGGTGATAATTGGTTTTTGGTAGGCCAATCAGTTTACCACATTCATGTGCACCTCAATAGGGGACGACAAATGGGTTGGCCCCTTTTCTGAAAGGTCTCACAATATGTCATTGCCAACATGCAATAATGTTCTTCTTATGCAATATATAAATAATTGTTTTAAATGACTAAGTTGTGTCTTCATGTTACACCAAGGAACTATATTGTTGTGGTAGATGACCTATAATAATTATGTTTAAACTAGTTTGTCAAATTTATGCTAAAACCATACTGCAAAGTCGTTTATGAATTATGGTTGTTGATGGCATTTAAGTGTTTCCTATGCTATGTTATAATTCATACACCAACATTGGCAACATCATGTTTAAGACACAAATCATTAATTATTTGCCACCTAGTAAGCAATCCATTGGATTCAAATGAATCTTCAAAATTAAACATTGTGCTGATGAATATTGATGCAGATGAAGTTGTTGACTATTTTGAAACTTTTTTTCTCATTGTTATAAAGCTTTCTATCATGCATTTAGTGTTTGCTTTAGCTAGAATCAAGGGTTGGTTCCTACATTAACTTGATGCAAACAATCATTATTACATAGGGGTCTTAGTGGAAAGTACATGAACATGCAAACAAGTTTTTAGTCCATTCATTCTAATCGAGTCTGGTAACTTATTAAGTTCTTACCACTAACATTTATAACAAAATTAACAAACTAACATTTCCCAATAAAAAAAAGTTATTTAAATTCTTACTTCTTATATGGTTCAAGTAGGCCAACAAACAACAGAGTCATGCATTGTGTTGATGAAAATTGAGCAAAATAAAACTTGAGTGGTTCATACTTTTTCTCCTATTATAAATCTTATCATCACACATTTAGTGCTTGATTTAGCTGTAACCCAGGATTGGTTCCTACTCTTTCTCCAATTATTCTTACATTATCCCTATATGATACCTTCAATCGAGATTTCGGTCTATCCTTGATTGTTATGGAGTTTATCTGTTTTTTCCTAACAAATTTATCAATAAATTCATCTAATCTTTAAAGTTTCATAATCACCAAACTTTTAGGCCCTTTATATGTTACACATCCTTTGTTCGAACAAGATACTTGATTAGGGTTACTATATATTTTAAATAATTTATAGTATTCATTCTAAAAACATATATATTATTTTGTGTTAAATATATTTTTTCCTTGATTTAATTAATATATTATTTTAACATTACATATTTATTGGATTTATTAAATATATGTTGTTACTTACATTTTTATATGGGTTTTGATAATTCTACTCCTACACAATAGGGTAAACACATGTTTAAAAAATATTTTGATGCCTAAGCTAGTAAAGTAAATACAAATGTGAGAAAGAAAATTAGAATATGTTTCTACTCATTGTGCCCCATTAAATAAAATGTAGTTCTTAAAGATCATAGAAGTCAAGATCTTCAAAATGGAAAAAAGTTATTTCTCAATAATATAAGGAAAGTAGGATAATATGCAGAATCTTATAATAATTTCTGCTCAATTATCACTAAAGATCTCTTTACATTAAAGATCACTAATAATTGTTAATTATAAGTATATTTTGGGGTTAAATTATATAGAAATTTGTAATTTTTCTTTCCTAATTCTTCCTTTTTGAGAAAATAATTGTTAAATTGATATCATTTAAGTTTTTGTGTAGAGAATATTAAAAGTGATGAATTTATGATGCTTAGCGAGTAAAATAAAACCCAAAAAAGTAGGATAATTAAGGAAAACATGCTAATTAAGGAAAACATGCTAATTAAGGAAAGAATGACTAATTAAGAAAAAACAGACTAATTAAAGAAAACAAATTAATTCAAGAAAGTAAAGGTTGACTTAGCGGGAAAAGCCCACTTAGCACCAAGCTAATCTGCACCTATAAAAGAATAAGAGAGAAGAAGAAAAAACATACAGAGTAACTCTAGTAGGCTAAGTTCTCAATATTCTCATCTTTTGAATTTACTTCTATAATATTATTGAATTCTCTAATTTTTCTCTTTAATTAATCAAATTAAATTCTTATTTAATTTCTCCTCTAGTTTGATTTAATTTTCTACCAATTTAAATTACGGTTTTTCTCATAATCTTTCAAATCAAATTTTCTTTAACTTCTTTTACAAATAAAATATTCATCTGCCAAAGTATAAACAAAGTTGTTATGGGTTTGATATTCGGACTCCCATTTTAACTTTATTACTTTGGACAAATTAGTGCACTTCTCAATCCATCAACAAGCTTTTGGCGTCCTTGCGAGAAACTTTGTTCTTTGTAGTATTTTGGATATTCTATTTTTAATTTTTATTTTTCCTTAATTTAAAAAAAATCAATTTTCATTTTTTCTTTATTCACTCTTAATTTCAATTTTTAGTTTTAATTTTTATTTTCTGCGATAGCATGCACGGTAGTGTTTTTTTTTTCTCTTGTATGCGAGAAAACAATATTGTCCCTGTAATATCTCATTTTTTCATAAAATAAATTAAAAATGATTTTATTTAAAATAAATAGAATTTTAGGAAAATAATGAGCATTTTGTAATTAAATAAATAATAAAAATAGTTTTATTAATTAAAATAATAGTTTAAGGTGAATAAAATAAATATATGTTTATAGAAAAACAATATTTTATTTATTCATTTGAGAGGGAGTAAAATAGATTTTTTTTTAATATAAAAGCATAAAATAAAGAAAAATAGAGTAACTAATAGGCTCAGAGCTATAAATAGAGACGTAATAGGTCACTTTTTACATTTACGACACGTCTATACGCTCTCTCTTCCTCTCAAATCCGTTTTCCCTTCTTCATTTTCCAAAATCCATTATTTTTCCCACATACACTCAAACCTGTTTCAGTAAAACAACGATCCCAAACTCTTTAACTGTTGGATGGTCATGAAGTTTGAGCACGAGGTTCAAAGCTTATTTTTGCACAAATCTACCTTTGGGATTTTCGAGATAATGTATATGGTGGAAGAAATTTCCCTCGCATTGAGTTTTCTCTTTTCTTGCATACACCCAATCTTGTCCCAGTAAAACTACGATCCTGGACTTGTTAACCGTTGGATCATCGTGAAAATGGACACCTCTTTTGGACCTCATTTTCACATATTTTCACCATTGGAATTTGTGAAATAATGTTTTTGCAGAGAAAAATTAGTCCCGCACATTGACAGTGAAATGGAGGCTACAATCTCTTATCCTTCTTTGTAACGCTTGGAAATCCTACCAGAACAATCAGAGGAAAAACTTAAGGAGTCTCACGAAACCACTAGAAATACTGTTATCACTATCGGACTACACCCATGAGTCCGCTTAGAGGTAAGGGATGAGTTTACCGCAATTGGGATTAGAATGAACATGTGTAGGGGTCCTTAGAGGATCAAATTGAGGTTTATTTTGAGATGTTTATTGTATTGTAATTCTTTCTGTATGATTATGTGAAATTGTTTGAGGGGTTTTACTCCCCGTGTTGTGAGAAACATTTTTGTATAATTTGTTTGTGTTTTGGATAAGATTGGCATGATAAATAGTTATATTGGGATCATGAAATTGTGTACAAGTGATAAATTGTGGGATAACATGTTGTTTTGAGATTATAACATTTTTATTGAGATCGAGTACAAGTGCAAAGTTGAACATGTGTTAATTTGCAAGATACACGTAAACATGTGATTGTGGATTGTGACATGTGAGATGTTAAAATTGTGGACATGAAATTTGGTTATGAATAAGTGAGTGGTTAACACTTGATGTGAGAATACTTGTGTTGTGAGTTGTGAATTATACAGTAACTTGACTGGTGTTTACCTTGAGAAAAATGTTTATGTGTAATGTTAAAGGGAATGTGTAGGATTCCTAGTTAGGAACCTAAAGTGTTAAATTATAGCACAATGTGTTTAACATGTTTGAAACATGAGTGTGAAGTTGTGTGTATTGTATAATTTATGAGCAGTGTCTGCATGCAAAAATTGTTTTAGGGGTTGGACCTGAATCAGGAAGGTGAGACCCTAATGAATTCTTCGAAGTCTAGGTCTTGGGGGTAAAGACACTCGGTTTGAGTGCTCCTTTAAGCCTATGTTGATCCCATATGGTTGAAGCATTCTTGTAAAACAGAGTGACCCTAACTGATCACCTTATGATTTTACTTAGTGAAAGTGACCTGACATACTCATTATGTGGTGTGTCTTGTTATGTACTCCTAACCATCCCAATGTGATTTTTCATTGACATGGTACCACATTGCATATAGGCTTGAATCTTAGTATAATTGTTGCACAATGCATGCTAATTGTTTATTATGAAATTGATGAGTGTTATTACATCTTGACCCGAGTGTGTGATTCATGTATAATGTGATGGGTGATTGAAAAATGAATTTATATGATAAAGTGGTGAAGTGACGTGGATTGATCTAGTCTTTGTTTATTTGTATTTTTTTTAGAAATGTGATAACTCATTCCATGTATCCTATTTGTGTTTGGATCTTGTGATGATCTCAAATCTTGTGTTCGTGGGAGAAGATGACTAGGTGAACGACTTTAAAGAACCTTGTGCTAGAGGATACTAGGACACAATGCTCTGATAGAATGTGACATTGGGAATGAGTTTTTATTTTAATTGCATGATGTTATTTTATTTTATTTTACCTCATTGATTTAACAAAATTTCTTTTATAAACTTTGACGACCTTGTTTTGAGCTGGATATGCTTTTAATAGGTTTTATTATTAATAGTGAAGTGAATCTGAACCTTTTTCCCACGTGAATTTGTTTATATGTATTTTTATATGTTTTATTTATTTATATGTATGTCGGGGTAGAGGGTATCATAATGTGCATGGCTCAAGATAATGCATCTAAAAAGGTCAACTATATGACCAATCCACACCGTCAAGGGTTCCATCATTGAGGGCCTCCAAGATACCATCAATGAGGAAATTTCTCTCAGAATCAAGGCTAAGGTTGGAGATCCCATCTTGGGAATAACTTCAACAAAGATCAAGGCAGTCCATCTATTTGGCCTCCCAATCAAGGGCCTGATTTATATGAGAGAACCACCAAGCTAGAAGACATTTTGAATCAGTTTATGTAGGTTTCTCTGTCATATCACAAGAGCACTGAGTCCGCCATCAGGAATCTGGAGGTACAAGTGGGCAAATTAGCTAAGCAATTGACTGAAACGTCCACAAGTAGTTTTGCGGCCAACTCGGAGAACAATCCCAAGGAGGAGTACAAGGTAATTTTCACTAGGAGTCAGAGGAGGAAGAATGTAGAAAGAAAAAAGAGAGTTAAGAAAGTATTGGAGGATGTGAGTAATGAGGAAGGAGAGAATAAAAAGAGAGAAGAGGATGAAGAAGAGAAAAATAAGAGTAAGGAGAGAGGTGATAAAGTCTTGCCTATTAATACCAAAAGTCAATTAGCTAGGGAAGCTAGAAAAAGAGATACCCTTAGTCTCAGTGAAGGACATCCTATATTCCTTGGTGCCATCAAAGAAAGACAAGGAGCAATATTTTGCTCGGTTTCTTGACATCTTCAATAAGCTAGAGATCATCATTCCCTTTAGATAAGCATTGTAGCAAATGCCCATGTATACAAAATTTCTTAAGGACCTGCTCACAAAGAAGGGCAAATACATAAAAAAATAAGAGCATCGTGGTGGAAGGTAATTGCAGTGTTGTGATCCAGAAGATTCTACCACAGAAGTTTAATGACCTAGGGAGTGTGGCCATCCCATGTTCTATTGGGGAGGTGTCAGTGGGTAAAGCTCTCCTTGATCTAGGGGCAAACATTAATCTGATGCCCCTATATATGTGCCAGAGGATTGGGAATCTGAAGATTGCTCCCACCAGGATGACACTTCAACTAGCAGACTGATCTATCACCAGACCATATGGTGTAGTTGAAGACATCCTTGTCAAGGTTCGCCAATTCACTTTTCCGGTGGACTTTGTGATTATGGATATAGAGGAGGATTATGACATTCCCTTAATATTGGACAGACCATTCATGCTGATTGCAAAATATGTTGTGGACATGGGAAATAGCAATTTGGAGATGAGTGTGGAGGATCAAAAAGCCACCTTCAACTTGTTTGAGGCAATAAAGCATCCTGATGATAACAAGACTTGCTTTAAGGTGAAGGCAATTAAGCAAGAAGCTGACCTTGTTAGGCAGCACTTGAAGTCTAAGTTTCTAGAAGAAGATGAAGACAAGTCAGTTGAGAATCCAACAAACCCTTCTAGTGTCTTCCCGGGGCCAAGGCAAGTCAGGACCCGAACCACTCTAGACACTCCACCAGCTCCACCATCGGTAATTCCTCCTCCAACCTCCTCTTCTACAGCTGGCAAGCCTTTTCCCTCTTCCTCTCAACTGGAGTAGCTCCTCCCCATGCTACAAAGCCTACACCATGGATAGTACCTTTTGATGCACAACCTTCACCAGCTATCTCTTCAGCAGCCAGTGATAACACTAGAGGCATTACTATCTCAGGCTGCCTGGCCAGGAGTTCAGTTTCCTTCTGTAAGGGGGGTGATACCTCTAGTACTCGTAATGATGATGCCATACAGGATTGAGGCTCATTTTGATCAGGATTTTTCTTTATATGTCTTTATTTATTTTCTTTTGTTTTCATTTTCTTTTATTTTATATTCATTTTAAATTCTTGTATTTAGGACAATTTAAATTCAACATGAGTATATTTTAGGGATAAATTATATAGGAATTTGTAATTTTTCTTTTCTAATTCTTCCTTTTTTAGTAAATAATTGTTAAATTAACATCATTTAAGTTTTCGTGTAGATAATATTAAAAGTGATGAATTTGTGATGCTTAGTTAGTAAAATAAAACCCAAAAAGTAGAATAATTAAGGAAAGCAA